>NC_042304.1:14531712-14661712 GCF_901000725.2 Takifugu rubripes
AAGAGGCACAGTTAAGGTCAAAATGAACCACCAAGACCCAAAGAAAACCTCCGACTACAACTCTGCTCTGCTATCATGGGCTGTTCTGGGGCTGTTTGGGCATCTGGGTGGTGCATTTGTTTGGTTCCCAGATACATCAAGGGTTACTTTGGCTCAAATATTATTTCCTAAATCTCTGGCATTCAAGGAAAATCACCCAAAAACTAAAAACTTTTTCCTTCCATGAAAACCACTGCAGCATCTAAAGGGGTAACAATTTTGACCATAACTGTATGTACAGTAGAGTACATATTCATATGTAACAGCTGGTCACTGTCAGGGCAAGATGGTAAGAATGTTCATTTAAGATATTAAAAAAAATCATGGTAATTAATGGTAACACTGCAAAGAACCAATACAAATGACTGAGGTTTTAGTTTCTCTCTTGCTGTTTAACCGAATCTAAACTCAGATTCAGTTTTTTTTTTTTTTGGTTAAAAAAAAGGTCCACAGGATATTTGAATACACCCAATGATGTGAATTTAGCGACTGGCAGACTACAGACAAACTGCAATAATGTAAATATTTAGATCACCTTATCACCTTTCAATCCAGGCAGGCCGGCTCGTCCCGCTGGGCCCTGCCACAGATCAGGAAGAAAGGAAGACAAGAAGGAAGACGCAAGAATTGGTCAATTAGAGAGAGAGAAAAGGGGATTTATGGGAGGAAACACTGACTCCTTTGACAGTATTCCCCTCTAGGATCTGCAGAGTGAGTGAAACCATGACGACAAAGAGGAACCCATGAAAACGGACACTGTCAATGCTTCCCCTCACTTCTCACAGTTCATTATCTGTTAATATCTTGACATGTTTACAATGATGTGTTGATAACATGCAGCACAAACAGAATAAGTCAGTCATATTCCGCAGCACTAAACACTATTTTCTGGAATATAATAGAAAACATACCTGAGGTCCCATAAAACCAGGCAGTCCTCGCGGTCCCTCAGGCCCAATGTCCCCCTGTTGGAGAAGAATAAGGAGATTATTATTATTATTATATTAGAAATATATGTCTTACAAGTCTCACAAATACAAAAGAACTATTTCTTAGAATTCTACAGGTGGCCTGTATTGACACGGCTCCATTTCCTTCATATGATCTTAGGTGTGAGGCTACGCTGTCATTTCCAATTGATCGAGATGCGGAGGGAATGTCCAGAATGTGAGGCTGCACTGAAAAAACACCCTTTTTCTACAAGGTGTCTTAATCTGGACATTGTTTGATACAGTCTGTTTTACTGTACACACAACAGCTTTGCACCAGAGGCGACTCTATAGAAACACTTATAGAAACGCTTATCTACGACGCTACAGGCAGATAAACCAGAAGTGCACAGGTATTCATCGCCTATTGTAGCAGGTTGGAGGTGATTTAGTTGCAAATATCCTGCTGTCACAAGCATCAGTCCCTATTTTCTTAATGACTCAGATTTCCCAAATAAGAGCACATTTCATATGTAATTAGGAATCCACATGATGATAATTATCTATATTGAAAATCCAGAACAATCTTTATGCTCTACTTTAAACTTAATTCACAAATGGAGACGAGTATTTGAATGGAAATGTGTTTCTAACTGGGATGCAGTAAAGGCACGAATCCAGTCCGAAGGGGAAAAAAATCAACAAATCACCTTGACAAAAAAGACGTATGAATGTTCCAGACAGAGAGATTTTAAAGGAGAAGAGAAATATGTTCCAAGGTAGTGAGTGAAGACAGCATCACAGTAAACATAAATAATGGACAATGGACAATCTCACGCCTTTATTTCTCCACTGTGCGATGAATAAGGAAATATCTTAACTTCTAAAGGCCCCAGACTGAATATGTTATTATCAGCATGTTACCCTCATTCCCAACAGTCACGGCAGAGATGGATTATGTCTTTATTTAATGTCATCAAGGACATACGCTTGAACCAAAGCGGCCATCTGGACCCTGAGTTGGTGTTTGGACACTAATCACGTGCACTTTATCTAAACGGGCTTTCAACAGGCGCAAAATAAAAAATTACCTCCTGAGAGAAAGACAAACCAAAGCTCTGGTCTACCAGCCAAGTCTGAATGATCTGGTAGTTCAACATCCCACACAAACACGCACACGCACGCACATGCGCACACACACACACACACACACACACACACTTCGCTCAGCCAAGAGTCAGTCTGACTGCCAGGTGGTTCGAGATTATTCCAACAATTCTACTTCCTAACGCAAGTGTGTAAAGTCTCCAAAAACCAGACGGTTCTCTTCCAAAACAGCTACTGCGGCTGAAATCCTCTCAGTTCAAACTGAGTGTGTCCCAGCAAAACCATAAAAAAAACAATGAATATTGGGTAAAAATCCTCCTCACATCCCACATCCTGGCACCTGTTACACGACCCCCCACCGACCATATCACAGTATATTTCTTCGTGTTTTGCCTCGACTTCACTCTTTTTAATCGGGCCTGCGAAGGAACGTCCGCTTGCATCACATTTCTCTTGGTCTCACTTTGGCAAAGACTTCAAGAGCATACCAGAACGGACACTTGCTGATCTGTTTCTGTTCCCTTCAATTACATAACGTCACAATAATTTTGGGCTTTGTGTAATTGCCTTTCAGCTTTGGCGAAGCCGCAAGGGTGCCGCTGACAGTGGGAAGTGAAAAACAAGATTTCAATTTGGACGACAAATTAAAAGTCCGTGTCAGAGTCACTCAGCCTGGATGCTGACTTGATATGAGTTACATCAAAGATGGGATTAAGGAGGTGGGAGTAATCTGACTTTCTTCTATAATTACTCAAATGATCTTACAGGTAATAATTTGTTGATATTATGATGACAAACTGCTGCTGTATATCAGCGTTAATTACGATTAATTATTTTTTCGTAGTTTTAAGAGTTTGTTATTATTTGGCACAGAGTCCAACACTTATTGATGACATAATCGCATGTGATGGATGCTTCTGTCCGCCGGCGTGTCCACATTTATGAAAAATGCTTTTTAACGTGGTTAGCATAGGAACCGCAATGCAAGAAGGTTACAGGCTCCATTCCCACTGCAGAAAACAGATGGATGGGAACAACCAAAACAATTAAAAGAAAAAATCCACAGTTTTAATGTTGGCACAGACTCTGTGGTGTCCGTCGCTCCTTAGAGAGCTCCATGTCACACATCCATAATAAAGATGGCTTACAGGCATCATCTGAGGTTAAGGGGAGCCAGCCCCTCCAGATGTTTAGGGTGGCCCCCACAGGAACCCCAGTAAATCCTGCAAACTTCGATGATAGCAAAGCAGAATAGACGATGGGTGAAATAAAAAAGAAGAGGTACCACTCGGACATGTTTTTTCTGTCCTTTCATTTTTCTTTTTAATCCAAAACCTCTGTATATTGACCACAACTGAGGTCACAGTGGTGAGAATGTTACCTGTTGGTCTTGTTATTGATCTAAGATCTAAGTAGATAAAGAACAGGGACTGGAAGAAAAGAATGATGCAGTGGTGAGGTGTGTTTTCTGTACATTTCTGTCAGCAAGGAAAAAGGAAAAAAAAGAAGGAAAGCAAGCAAGCAGAGACAGACACAGAAAAGGGGATTAAAGGAATGCCAGAGGGGACATAATGCCTCCTGGCATTGGAAGCATGGGAACATGAAAACCGATTCTCACCCTCAATCCCGGAAAGCCGGCAATGCCAGTCCCACCAACAGGCCCCTGTGAAACATAACAGCAACTTCCTAAGTACACAGAACAGGACACTTACAGTATTACACATTCCTCATTCCTAAGACAGTGCTGAAATTATGAAGTATCTTTGCAAACTTTACCCATGGGCACCTTAAACGGCTACCTCAGCTTCGGAATTTATATAAAAAAAAATCAATAAAGACATTTGAAGTGACAGAGTAAGAAAGAAGCAGCAGGAGAGGTTCTTCAGACGGGCAGGAGACTAAAGAGGTGAAGTCAGAAGGAGTACAGCATTTGACAGTTCTCACCTCTTTGCCATCAGGACCAGGGGGTCCCCTCTCCCCCACGTCACCCACCACACCCTGTGAAGGAGTCACATACATATTCATTAACTATCAGAACAAGTGTCCCATCAACAGCCTCCACTGGGAGGGCACATTTGTTTCTAATGGGGGAATTAATGAGTTTGTTTTCTCTTATTTACTTCTTTTTATGGTAAACACACCGCATCCACTCTTTACTTAAGGCATCAAACGTTCAAATTCCCAAAGTTACTGATCAGATATGTTTTGGAAGTGGTGCCAAATAAAGTGCATTTAATGGTCTTGCTGCAGGTTTCTGATCCACCAGGCATGATTCCTTTGCCTTTCTTAGCTGATTCCTATTTAACTAAAACCATGTGCAACTAAATCTACATTTCCTAATGTTTCTGGCACATTTGATGAAGGGAATCGTTGTTTTTCAAGGAAGTCGTACACATCGGGAGATGGAAAACATTTCTGGCAATTATGGTTAATTTTTCTGAATTTTCAGATGAGAACACACACATTTGTGCCTGCAGCTGTTTCCCCAAAGCCACTGACAGATATACTGTATGTCTTTGCCTTAACAAGTGCGACTCAGTGATGAAGTAAAAATGATTGGATTACGTGTCGTCCTTTGGGGCCAGACTTTCCAACCAGACCAGGAATTCCCTTCGAGACACAGACAAGTAGAAGAATGAAACTTGTCAATGCAACAGCATAGTTGTTAAACCACTTGACCAAAACAAGGAAATAGAACAATATTTCATACTCCAGAGACTTTAGTGGCAATAAAAGAGCACTTTTAGACATTTTGGAGGAAGCCACTCGAGTGTGAGAGCCATAAAAGTGTGCAGCGTTGAATTGATACTGCAATCTCAGGAATCAGTGACATCATTCAGGCACAGCTTGAATGGAAAATCTATCTTTCTCGCATTTTTTCTCAGCTGTAAATTAGAGCTTAGAATTTTCGCTGTCTGACAGTATCCTGACAGTGGGGAGGGGATAAGAAGGCATACACTTGTGGACTGTAAACAGCTGTTCATGGACATGTTTCTGATCAACACGTTCACGTAAAGTAAATATTAATCACTCACTTTCTCTCCCTCAATTCCAGGAGGCCCAGAAAAGCCTGGAGGCCCGATGAAACCCTGGAGATGAGCAAAGGGACATTACACAGCAATGACTAAGCAGGGTTTTATCGCATTCATTCCACGGACCATTTCTACAGTTCACATGGTCTAATTTTGTTTTTTGGACATTGGGAATATGCGGCGAAGTGTCAAACATCTTTGTCTTCAAGCTGGTGCTATTTGTGTCCGCAGCATTACACAAATACACATCTAATTATTGCTTATTGTTTCTTTTGCAGCTGCTTCCCTTATCCTGACACGCAAGTTTTCCTCCCAACTCCACATCTTCCACTACTTCTGTTTTGTTTAGTGCGGTTTTGGTCCAATGTCCTCTTTTCCTTTGGTGTTTTTGATGCTAAAATGTTATAGGATAAAAACTCACACCAGGAGGAGCCTGACACCACCCTGATCCTTTCAGGAAATGAATGTGTTCAACCCACTTCTGACAAATGAAAAGGGGCAGAAATGGGAGGAGAGAGGAGCCGGTACTGGGGTACTTACACGAGCACCTTTGGGCCCCGGGTTACCCTGTGGCCCAGCGGATCCCTGCAACAAAGAAAAGACTGTTGAAGAGCAGCTTTTGTCACAATCACTGCACACTTGGAGTGTTTACACGCTGAGGGGAAAACTAGACTCTGCAAGCTGATCTGAGACCAGGGATAAAGCGAGCTGGCTGCCAGTCTGGTCATGTCAGGATTTAAAGTTGTATTTTACATTTTCTCATCTAAATAGTTGGCAACACGCAAGGGCTTAAATCCAAGGACCATGAAAACACATCAGTGAACTGATTTCACCCAGTTATGCATTCCAGAGTGTCTTTTCTATATTTTCAGCATATTCAGATTCAAATGGCGACTGTTTCCAACTTGAATAACATGAAATTGTAAAGGAAAGTGTTCAGTATTTAATCATTCAGGGCTAAGTTAAAGTAACTGATGAGGGAACTGGAGGCGTATTTTGGTATTTTTCACTGCACCTGCCTGCCAGGGTAACCTGCTTCACCCATCTCCCCAGGAGGTCCTGGTATGCCCTGTAACAGAGAAACGGAAAAGGTCAGATGTATAGTCTTAGTACAAGTACATCACACCCAATGACATAAGAATAACTTACTTGTTCTCCTGGTGGCCCCGGTGGTCCTGGATGACCTTTAGGGCCCTTGAAAATATAATAATTCATGGGTCAATGCAATGCTCAACTCTTTTTCCGGAGTTAATACAGATGATGATTGGAAGTTTCTGAAAATGATATCTAATATTTAAATCTGAGATTGTAGTGGGCCTCTTTAGAAGGGTAAATAAAATTAGGCATAATTTGGGAATCGGTGCTGGTCAGACATAATTTTAGAATGAAAGTGCACATACAGTAAATGTAAATGTTATGCAAACCTTATGATTTAGAATAAAGTAAATTGCTTATAGCATTTGTGTTGTGTTGCCTTTAATAAAATAGCATGTTAATGTGGAGAAAAGCTGCAAATTTTCTGTACCAATTCAAACTGTATCAGGATTATAAATGAATTAACTGATGCTCTCTATGGTCCTTTTTTTGATAAATTACCAAATAAAGGTATTATATCATTCATGACTCTTCTTAAATCTCTTATATATATAGCATGTTAAGCTGTGTGTAAGCTATACAATGTATCGTGAACATGAACAAAAGTAAGCCAAGCTCATCTAATTTTTGTGTGGATCAAGCTTCTCTTCTGTTTTAAGTCTTGTTTTTCTCGTCCACGTGATTATCAAGAACAGATGCTTACAACTTCAAAACACCAGGTCAGAGACAGGTCACTATCTTTTGGTGGCAAGGAGGCACCTTCTTGAATGGTGCCATTGACTCCATCCTCGGCTTATGAGGTTGTGACACAGGAACCTTCACAGTCAATAAAGGGCCCACTTGGGGGTAACAAGCATAATCCCTGAGCCAGTCATTTCCTCTGAAAATTCCTGACAGGGAATAGTTTATGTGCTGGGTATATTAGGTTCAGCTACTGCAAACACTGGGATGCCCTCCTGAGATTAAAGGTGAAGGCCAGCAATGTGGACTGCAGACTCTGGGATTCTATGACAGACTAGCTGGACAGCGATGTGGGTGGTGAACTGTCTGTTTTGTATCAAATGCAGCACCCATGACGTAAAACGCATGACAAGACACTGCAGTGAAAATTCGCTGTCAGAGAGGGAGAGGGCGCTAATGCAGCAACAAAACTCTCCTTCTGGAGGTGGTACACCCGCTGACCTGAGGTGGGAGGGGGACAATACTTTTGTCAGTGACCCCACCTGGTCCGGGGAAGGTCACATTTCCTCTTTAGAATGACAGGTTTAATTAAGGCAGTTGCACATCCTTACAGTCATAAAGAACGGAAAACGTCCTACCGTCCAAGTGTTCATCTAAGTGTAATACCAATAATAATAGTACTAATAATAGGACAATTTGCAGAGACATAATAAAGTAGATAAAACCTATACAAGACATTAGATACAAACAGAGAATAAAATAACCCACTATAAAAATACGACAGTTTCATTAGAGTAAGCCCTTCTGAAGAGATGAGTTTAGAGTCGGGGAGGTGATATGGAGAAGGTCTGGCAGATACGGGGGTGGGGCAAGGTTATGGATGGCCTTAAATGTTTACAGAAGGATTTTAAATTCTATTCTGAATTTGACTGGGAGCCAATGGAGTTTCTGACAGATTGAAGAGAAGGGAATTACAATCGTCCATCTGGGAAGTGATGAGCCTGTGTATGAGGAGAGAAGAGGTGTGTTCAGTGTGGGAAGGACAGAGACGGTTAATGTTGGTGAAAATGTGTGGGGGAAAATATGCAGAGCGGTAATGTTATTGATGGAAGATTGAAATGCTAGTGACTTACTGAGGATGGCAGCCAGAACTTGGGGGAAAGGGAGACGGAAGAGCTATCAATTGTGAGTAAGAAACTTTGGATTTGGTTCCAACTAGAAGGAATTTGGCATTAGTACTGTTAAGTAGCAGGAAGTTTGAAGTGAACCAGATTTTAATTTCAGATAAGCAGGGGAGGTTGAGAGGGAGAGTTTGGTTCGCTGCAAATGTAGAGTTGGCGTCATCCATGAAGCAGTGGAAATTAATGTTGAATACATGGGAAAATATTACTCAAGGGAAGGAGGTAGGGGATGAAGAGAAGGGGCCCTGGACAGAGCTCTGGGGCACACCAGGATTGACAGGGGAAGGCTGGGATATGAAGGAGTGGATATGTATGAACTGAGTGCAGTCTGAGAGATTGAAACCAGAGGAGGGTCAATGGAAGGTATTCTATTGAGGAGGATGGAGTGAGGAACAGTACCAAAGGCTGCACTCATATCAAAGAGGACGAGGATAGTGACCAAACCGGAGTGAGCTGCCCTGAGAAGGTCGCTAGAAAACCAAAATGGAATTATTCATAGAGGCTGCTCTGAGTCAGATGGGAGTGAAGTTTGCTAAGTGTGGTGATGATTGATGAATTACAGAGCAAAATAATTTCTTTCTGTTTAGATAAGGAGGGAGCAGGGTGGGCTGCAGGCTGTCTACACAAATTAAGAGCAAAGGGTCTTAACAGAGCTGCTGAATAATGTTACGATTTTGTTAGGAATTATGGATTTAGCTTTTAAATACCCATTAACCACCTATAATTCCTGCATCTTTCATTCATCCATAAAATGTCCTACTTCACATATCCTGTGACACAGGTTCTAAACACACATCATTGCTGATATTAAAGGCAGGGAGACATTGTGCCAGTTATGCTCCTAATATGAGCTACATCCTGATGCTGTTAGCTAAAGAGATGGCACACTATTTCCCTGAAAAGACAGAAAGGCTGAGATATGCTGGGATCACATTAGTGAAGGTGGAAAATGTCCTGAGGTGTCTGAGCTACCAAGACCAAATATTTGTGATAATGTCCTTTAAGGTGTGTGACCACTTCAGCTGAAGAGGCAATAAAGACTTAACCCTACCGGTAAAGCAGGAAATCCTTTTGGCCCGGGGGGACCTGCTGGGCCTCTGTCCCCCTGAAGAAACGCAAGGACACGTGATTAAAAGATGGCTATAGCCTTTAAAAAGAACAAAGCCTTATCACTGTGCTGTTGTAAAGTTAAAAAGGAATGCTATAACAGCCTCGGGGCCTGTGGCTCTCTCACAGTCGTCATCAACACAGATTCACAAAAACCCCTTTCATCATCTCAGAAAACAAATGAGCAACAGACCACCGCTGGAAAATAAAAGGTCATCTTATACTATAGAGCATCAAACACCTGGATGGTTGGTGGTCTATTTAAAGATGTCTGATCTAAGCTGCTGCTGGTAGTAAACTGAATGCAGAAAAAGCAGACATGAATAAAGATGATGACACTGATTAGTTTGGAATCACCACGAATGTTAGAAAATTATCTCTTCTGAAAGGCAGAATTCTAGTTTATTTTCCTGAGAGAATTTCCATGAGGAATTACAGCATTTTAGGGGGAAGAGGGATTTTATTAGTTGCCCTTTTTGGGAAAATGGATGTTACTTCAAAGAGACGGATTCTTTACCTTCTCTCCTGGTGGAGCCTGACCTGGAGAAAGCCCAGGGTCTCCCTTTGACCCCTTGGAGAGAAGAAGGACACACAGTTAAATAGTTGAATTGAGTTTAATCTATCAACTGGAACCATTTGATCATAAAACTACAAGCAGATCTAAAAACTCAGTTGAATCTGGTTCTAGATGCTGTAGATTGGGAAAGTTACTGTACTGTGACCAACCCAGATGACTAACCATTATTACACTTATCTTTTGCACAACTCCAGGCTACATAGCAATACATTATAGAGATCTCCAAACCGCATCTAGGAGATCTCACAGATGCCTCTAACCTTTTCTCATTTCTGTTTAGATTGGCCTGGTGTTTCTGAAAGCTTCGTTTTTCCGTTGGTTCATAAATAAAGATGAATCATTTCCAGCTGGTGCCAGAGCAATCAAGCTACAGAGCAGCACAGCAGCTCCTGCTTGCCCAGTCATGAGCAGGCTGATGTTGTAATTACAACGAAAGTAAACTCAACAAACTGTTCTGACATGAAATCTGTGCTCAGACATTGATGGTTATTGTAGAATGTGAGCAGCTCCAATTTGATGAACTCAGAGCACAGGAATAAAGCAGGCACATGATTATCAAATGTCGGATTTAATCATTTAATTAACTACGAGCGTATCTGGGCTGCAGCAGACTATAAACCACTCGACTGCATCCCTCACTGCCTTTAAAAAAGAGGTGTTCCAGGTGTTTTTCCACATTACTGTGGTCACACACAGAATTTGCCAGGATGACGGAAAAAAGGAGATTAAAAGTGCGTCTGAAGGCGCATGAACACATCATTCCTCCTGACCATTTCTATAGGTTGCTTGTACAATGTCACACCACTGCCTCACCAGAACGGTGCGTCCAACTCTGTTGTCTGCGTTTTCTCATCAAATCTTGACAAAAGAGCAGTTGTTATAACAAAAACCATAACACAGGAAGAGTATACATTTAACGCTGCCTTCTGATGATGTGTTCAGGAATAAAGCGCAGATGATGATATCGAACTAATACCGAGTCAGACAGAGGAAGTCAAGTGGGTGGGAAATGTAGATCTTAGCGTAAAGAAGGCTCTCCAAAAAAAACAGTCACATGAAAGGGATTGAGATGGTGCTTAAAACACATGTCAAGCAGTCCGTAACCGAAATCACTGGAGAAGAATACACATTTCTGAATTGATACAAAGAGTGTCTTAGTCCCGTTTCCGCCTCCACAGTGGAGTCAAGGGTGAGTGAATGACTCACTAATGGGTCACAGTGGAATCACGGCCACTGACTTTGATTTTCCATGCATAGACAGCTGCCCCGTATTTCATAATAATCAACTGGAGACCCTCAGCCAAACATGTGCTATGTGCCAAGTTCAGGGGTGAGGGGACAAATCTACTCCGAATACAAGAACAGAAACCTCCACAATTATTGAACATCCGACGATGCAGGAAAAGACGTAATTCATTTCAGTTCTTCCATATTTTTCTCATCATTTGCAATTACGTCGAGCCAAGATTCCGAGCGGGGTCTTATCTTCTTAGAGTAAAAGAGCCACCATAAAAGAGAAGACCTTCGGACTGGTCCACATGTCTCCCCCCTACATGAGGACGCAGACACTCTCTGGTAGCCAGTCACGACCACAGACACCACAACCATCTGCATGAAGTTACCCACATCCTGCTCAATGGGTCCATGTCTCCCTTACATCTGCCCTCATTCTCGTAAAAAACTAAGGAAAGCTGCATTTTTTCAGATATATAATGTTTGTGTCTCGTTTTAGAAGCTGAAGGTAGCATTAACATGCTCTTTAGTCAAAACCAAGAGAGTAGAAAAAAATATCTAGGCCATTCAGCATGTCGTTTAGACCAAAAACCATGTGTGAGTGTTTCCGGCTCTGATGTGACACACTGATTCATTAGTAACACACTTGGCTACATCTGGTTCTGTCTGATCCCACTCAAACACACTCCTACAGGCAGACAGATTGTTCATGGAATGAAAGACTCCGCTGTAACTGATGACACTTGCTGTTTGATTCAAACGCAAACTTCAGCACATTACGCCTTTGTGTGTGTAAGCAGTTTGGTGAGCTGGGGGTTTGCAGGAAAAAACAAATAAAATCCAGAGGTCTGCAAACTCAGTTACACATGTAGGCTTGAGCTATAAACTGCGCTGAAATATTCTGGTGGGTTGTCATGTTTTGAACGGGTTCCCATGTCCATGTCACTTACTTTTGGTCCAGGTGGTCCTGGCTGCCCGGGATTTCCATGTGGACCAGTAGGACCCTGTAAAGAGAAGATTTCCAACAGAGATTGGGAAAATGGTCTCAAAGCGTCGAAGTACAACAGAGCAAAGACAATGAGAATTAGAAAAGCAGGAGAAAATCGGTTACCCTGGTAACAGATTGTGACCTCAGAATGGAACATGATTGCACTGATGCGACTTTAGACCTTAAACACCACAGCTATGCCACAAATGCACGACCTTGCAGACATTACCCACATCTACGGCGCATTTCCGTTCATATGAAGCAGGACATCCTGCACATCTACTCTACAAATCCTGATATTCCATGTTTCTTTTATTTTGGAGGGAGAGCCACTGGTGCCCTTGAATCTTTTCTGGCGATACACCGATATGATATGTTGCGATTAAATATGGTGTGCTTGTTTAAAGATGCCTCTGGAATGACAGCTGTGCTGGTTGCATCATGACATACTTGGCAGTTCCCGGATCAGCCCGCTGACAGAGATAATGCCGGTTGCAGCAGGTTGCATCTGGAACAGTTTGAACGCTCCATTCCAGAATGGAACGGCGGAGACAAGTAAACAACGTCACACAATGTTAATGTCACGACTCTTTATGAAGCATGGCTTGTTCCTGAATTTAATCCGGCCAAGCACAAACACGTCTGTCATCGGCTCTTTTCCAACCGTTTGCAGCTGGGTTTTAATGGTAAATACAAGCGGAAGCTTACGCTGCCGTCTAAATGCAATCTGAATCTTTAGTTCTAGAACTCCTGTACTAAATCTGCTTTAATTAATACCTTCATAATGAGCCAAAGATGCTACTCTTTGAACCGATTACCTGGTGCCAACAATGTCAGTTGTTCACTGTGCACATGTTACTTACCCGTGAACCTCTTTTTCCTGAAGGACCAGGTAAACCAGGAGGACCAGGAGGACCCTAAATCAGGCAGAGGGGCAAAGAAGGAGTGTTGTAGAGAGAGTGAAGTAAGGGCAGGGGAAAAATGGAGAGATGGAGTATGTTAATGGCAAGCAATAACATGCAGTTCACTGTCCAGGCCTCTGCTATGATGAGTATGTGCTATATTTGTGTAAGCTCTATCAGGTTCAAAGACAGTCTCTTCAGCTGAAAGCACTAATAGGAACGCTCAGCAGAAAATGCATTGGAAGTGATAAATGGCCACTTGGGGGGGGGTTCATCCAAAGGATTAACACAATCCTACCTCTTATAGAAGGACTGGATAAAATATTTACAGCTAGTTCGTGCGATGATAGTTGCAGGACAGTAACCCAGGTTGAATCAACTCTCAGTGTTGAAAATTGGTTTTGGAATTTTAAACACACGATACAAAAAACATCCGTATTCAACAAATACACCTGCGTGGCGGTTATAGCACAAATTCTGAGGATTAAAGCGCCGTAACTAAATTACTAATCCCACTTTAAGTGATGATGCAACAACAATTTCCCAGCTTTATAGCAAACAGTGGAGCATGTCGAATCTCCATCGTTAGTAAAGGGAACAACCAGGACAACAGGAATAAAGAAATGTTCCTGCCGTCTCCCATTTACAGACACATGGAAAGTGTGAACTCTCCACTGCCGACAACAACACCTGAAGAAGCTGAAGCAGCTTTTTTTAAAACTGAAGCTCCCCCTGACTCCTCTCCTCAACCTGCTGCTGCACCATAAGAATGTGGTGAAAAAAAGTTCCGCCACTTAAATGCTGATGAGATAAGTCGATGAAGGTTGAAGGTCGTATTCACACCAGTGTAAACTGGGAGTTTCCTCTTAAATCGCCTTAAGATAAGGCAGAGATAAGTTCAGCTGATGCCTCCGTGAATGGTCAGAAAACATTCTGTCCACCTTGGGTGGCTGAGTGGGGGTGGGGGATCCTTTGGCCGGATATTTTATCGCTCTTCATTAAGCAGCAGCATGTTCAGGCGCTGACATTTGGAATTCCAATGACAAGCATATACCGAGTTGTTTCTCACAATCTGCTTCCATCACCCGGCAGAAGTTTGAGAGAAAAGCCTGTTTTTCAGATGTTCGTCGCCAAGCCAAGTGCTTTCAGCAATGTTTTTAAAGACTCTAATCATTGTAAACACTGGTTATTGGCTGGGCAGATGTTCACACAGATATTTGATTTGTTCTGCTTCAGCATCTTCAAAACTGTCAGATAATCTCACTTGCAACCTGATATGTGTCAACTGACTTCAAAGCAAATAGGGTGTACTTGCATACACAACCACTAGATGGCGATCAACTTTAAACGTAACTATCTCCCAAGTAGCTTAGTTTATATGCTAGCTATAAAAGCGCTAAGTCGGTTGTCCATAAGTTGTGTATTTTGTTATAATAATTAAATACATAAGCTGTGAATTCAGTTACTCACCACAGGACCCGGCTCTCCTTTGGGGCCTCGGAAACCATCTTCATACTCATATAAGAAGTCCCCGTATCCGTAATCATATCCGCCCATGTCTACGTCATCATAGATCCCGTCCTCTTCGTGTTGTCTGTCCGCCTGGTCCTCTCGGTACAAAGTGGTGCCGTTTGGCCTCATGTGGGTGTCCAGCTGAGGAGTCTGTTCAGGTGTCATGCTGCTGGACTTGGTTCCTTCTCTCGCTTGACTTTGCTTCACTGATGGAATGGGGTCTAATGCAACCTCTGTTGCCTGCAGGCTGCCAGAGCTGCTCTCTTCCTCTGCGGGATCGGCTTCCTTATCAGGGCTTTTCCGTTTCATCCAAACAATTTTAGTGGTGGTGCTCTGAGTGGGGTCCAAACCTCCTTTCGGACTAAGGGTGGGTAGGGTGCCAGGCAAAAGCATGGATGTTGTAGAGTGGGGATACAAGATGGCCATGGACGTCTGGTCCTCCGGGTGAGGCTGTACTGATGAATTGGAGGCTGGATCCAATTTGGAAACTCCTGGGGGTTTTAATGGGGGGTGCGGGGTTGCTTCTACTCCCCCAAGGGAGTTTACCAAAGGATCAAATGGTGGGTCATTGGCCTCCATATTTAAACCAGGATGTGGCAATCGGTAAGTGTCGGCCCGCCGGCACTGTGTTTTCAGATAGTTGCAGTAGTGCGCGGCCGCTTGTGCTGAGGGATAAATATCTAGTTGGCACAATCGGCCACTAAACGCTGGTGATTTGGAGTTCATCCTCCCCAGGGTAAAGAGACCCCCTGACTCCCGGAGCATCTGAGCTCTTCTCAGGGTCTGTGCCCGCTGCTGTACAGCCCCGCACTCTGCGTAGAAGGACACAGAGTGTGCACGAACACCCAAAGCAAACGGGCCCCCATCCTGCCAGTTGTAGGTGAAGTAGACGGTATTCTCGGCAGTGTGGACTACCACTCTGCGTGGCAGCAGCTGAACGCCAAAACGCAGTCTGTCCCTACCGTCTTTGATGCTAAAAAGAAAAGCGTTGTTTGCTCGCCAGGAGCTTAAGCTAACCACAAAAGAAAAGTCCTCGCCGATCTCAGGTGGGATCAGGCTTTTTGTAGAGGCCTCATAAAGGGCATTTGAGTCGAGCATCACCCCATATCCAGGAACAGGGAGGTTCGAGGATGAGGGAAGAGTGGTGTGGGGAGCTGAAGGAGAGCTTGTCCTCACATGGAGGTTCCCTGCTCTGCTTTGAGGCATCAGCCCAAGCCGGAAGAGGACATCCACTCCTGAAAGAGAAGGAAAATGAACCTGTTTAGATGTTTTTCTTTAACCATTGATGAGTTTAATTAAAGGACAGAATGGAAGATGTGGGTCACGTAAAGTGATAATACTGCAGCTGCGGTCCAGATAAGTCAGGGTGGGGGTTCCACACAAGACAACAATCCACAGAGGTTTATTGAATCAATCTGCCAGGCAAGACAGATGAGCTTTCCTGACATTCTTCCACCATGCCCACAGGTAACTCTTCGAAACATTACATAACTGTGCTGACAGTAAAGCACAGCCAGGTTAAAAGGCAAAGGTAGTAAAAATACTTGGAGGGTGAAGGTAACCTAAGCACGGAGGAACTATAGGAAGACTACAGTGGAGAATGATTTCTAACAAGTTCTTGGAATTGCATTAACTTTTTCACTGACTTCTATTTAAATCTGAATTTGCATTTGATGAAGACACAGCAGCCATTTAGCATCATGTCATGGATGGGATGCTAAAATTCTAAGACTGCTTCCCATCCTACCTGTCATTATGTTTTGATTTATTACTGCCGGAAAAAGTGAAAATCAACAAGTTCCTCATGTGACTAGCTGTTAAAGTGATATCTGTGAGCTGTTTGTCCTAAATGTAAGTAATGGTGACGCATTAGCTGGAAATAATTCACAATCAACTGCTGACTTTGATGAATGTAGTCTGTTATTTATTCAACTGGTTAAACTCTGTTGAATAAGCGTTGTAAATTTGTTTGACATTTTTTTTAAAAGGTTCATTCTTGATTTGACATTTGTGTCACATGCAACTGCAGCTCTTTATCAACAGTGATGCATTTGAAGACATAAATCAAATAGCAGATTCCTGTTTGAGTTATCTGTCTTTTGAACGTCGTCTCCTCCAAATTCTATAAATCAATGAGAGGACAGCGTGCATGACGCATGACAGTCTGAAAGTGTTGGTGACTGGCTGTGCTGCATCAGGTAAAAACATTGGTTTGCTGGTTAAACACACAAACCCTCTGGATTGAAGCCTGTAAAACAATTTCACCATCTACATTTCTTCATATTGTGAAAAGAATCAAAGGAAACCTGCAGGAATAACAGACAGAGTGAGTGAGAAACACAAATAAAATTCACATCATCCGCGATGTTAATCTGTAAGGGTTTCTATCCCTGCAGCCCAGGAAGGCGGTCGGCTCATGCTAAATGCATGTCCATTCACACAGATGCCATTTTCTATTTTTCTTTCTTGCTCCCGATTGTATCAGCTCACTCCAACCTGTCCCACCTGGCCATTTAAAGACGCGTTGATGTTGTGCTGCGTTCAAGAGGACTTGTGAAAAACTGATGCTGGAAGTTTTCGTTAAATCTGGAAATGAGGTACGAAGGGGATGTTGATTCTCCCCGTTTAGGAGATAAGACCATCAAGGTCAGTAACAGGAGCCACTCAGACATGACTGTTAAGATAGCCTGGCATTAAATATTCATTTTCCATGATGCAGGTCCTTCAGGTGCTCTTCTTTGTGTTGTGTTGGACAATAAATCCATTGAGCTGTCTGGTTTTCAGCCCCTCTTGGACTTTTGCAGGCTTTTCTCAGGCACTATTTGAGCTGACCGGTGGGAGTGAAATTAGCCTTTTATGCTCCTGTCCCCCAAACAAAGATGCTTCCAGACTCCTTAGACAGCCAGTTTTCCAAGTACCTGTTACATTTTTGTTCACTGGGGTTAGTTTTGATGTTAATATTTCATTAACGGCATAACTCAAAGGTGGAAAACCCAAATTATGGTTCTTTTTTTATGTTTTGTTTTTAAAAAAATGTTTTGTTGATGTCTCCCCTTGTGGAAGTAAGGTTTTTCCTTTTTTTTAATCCAAAAACTGTTAATGATGAGGCAAAAACCATTGAGCTCCAGGATCGGTCAAGCTAATTAGCGACAGTTGTTCCAGTGACTCAAGCTGCAGTCCATTGGGACATGGTGCAAAAAAAGGCACTTAACCAAATCAAGCAAGTCCTCAAATGCAGCAAAGAAACTTCCCAATTGAGAAGATAAATGTTTTACATATGCTCCCAGGTGGGTCGGAGCATCAACCTTAAGTATTGGTTCAATGTTATGGAATAATGGCTAAAATGTTGGGATAACACAAACATCTGGTTTCAGATATCCAAATGCACACAAATTAAATTTGTCTTCCTTTCTTCAGGTAAACATAAATGAAATCCATATATTAGTCCTGTTTTTCCCCAAGGGCTTTCTTTTTTATGTGGAAGAATGTCACCATGTCAAAACACAGACCATCGCATTGAGGTATTTCTGGCAGTGATGCATTTCTCATCCCTGGAGCGGATCCTACTCATTCATTGCACAACACAATTTTCTTTACATTACTCCTCTATAAAAATGGCATGTTTGCTCGAGTAGGTCAAATGCAGTAAAACACTTGTTTTCTATTTTCCACAATGTAACCAAAGTAGGTTGCGTTGACTCCATAAAAGGAGAATCCTGCGTGATCGTCACCAAATCCCGACCCTCTCACCGGCAGGTCTGTTTCGTGCGTTTGGCTATCACCTCATCCAGCTTCCTCTCATGGTTCAGAGGAGACAATAAGTGAAAATAGATGGAGAAAAGAAAGCTGCGGTGCTGCTCAGGTCATCTCTATATGAAATGCATGTTCTGGCTGTGTGGACGCGATGGAACATGTTTAATGAAACACTTAAAAATGAAGAACACATTTTTTATATTGGCTGTGACAGTTTTGCCTGAAAGCAGAATTCAAGATGCATTCGGGTGCAGGCTGACGCTGAAAGTGGAAGAATTCTCCTCAATTCCTGGATAAACAAATGAGGCTAAGGTCTGACATGACTGAACTGACTGTATTTCTGAAAAAAGAAAGAAAGAAAGAAAACAACATTTTTCCCTACGGATAATGAGGTCCTGTTGACACACGAACTGCATGCATGTAGACCAGTAACTTAACCATGTGAGTTTCTTAAAGGGACCCACCAGTGCATCTGCATCCTGCCTTTAAACCAGTAATACAAAAGGTACAAAGACCACCACACTGTGTTTTCTGGTTAACTTGTGAAAATAACCTACATTGAGAATCTGGGGTGCATATATGGCAGGTGCGTTTGTGATCATAGCAATGCAAACATAAGGTGATGCGTTTCAGTGTCGTTGTTTACCTCGAGCACGGTCGTCTCCTTCTCCAGAGAGTACAGCTGAGCATACTGACAGGAGCAGAATTAAGTTCCACCTAGAAGGGAAGTAGAACAGACAAAAACTGAGAACCTGAACCATACAGGAACTATACAATCACTGTTTCCAGTGATGGTCGGACAGAAATAGGAACTTAGCTTTAAGAAGCCACAAAAAAAGTGGGGATATGAAGGCATGGATGACTCCAACTTGGCTGTGTTCTTATTCCGAAAAGACAAGCCTACAGTAGTTACCTGCTGCTGTTACCTACTGAAATATGTCTCCAGTCTTTCTGTTCTTCCTTCCCTCCAGTTGTATTAAATTAGGATCCCTGGTGGAGAATGAGCTTCTCCTCGGCCTCTAATGCCCCCCTTTATAGGGGCAGGTTCTCAGATAAGAGACTAAACCCATCCAGCACATCTTAACATCCATTGGCAGTGAAGGGACTGACAATAAATCAATGTAAAATCAATGCGCCGGTCTGTTTAAACTCTGGGTTTTTGCATTTATAATAATGGTAGAGTCCATTGCTGCAGTGTTCAGCCACAAACGTCCGCAGCTCTGTCCGACAGATCATCCTCTGAGGTTTACTAATGATAAAGACACTTGTCATGTACAAGCACTGAGCGCTGACTGATTCACCCAGTTTGCACTCAGGCAGATGTGAGCGAATGTTCTGAGATCATTTCTCTTTTCTGTACTCGGCAAAAAGAGACCGTATGAAAGACAGTCATTACTGAAAGGATTAGAATGATCTAACCTGCTGAAAGGTGCAAAAAGGAAAAAGTGGCACCTCTTAACTGCTTTCCCGATCCCTTCATTCACCCTGATCCCTCTGCATTAGGAAATCTATTCAGCTGCTGACTTTTTTCCATCCGGGAAATACAGTCATGGTGCTGTAGATGTACCGTCTTTTACTGTGTCAAGACAACAATGGTTCTGCAAAGCCCCAGCCAGACAAGCGTCACACCTGGGGATTTTAAGCTTTTTTTAATCTGCTCTGACTAATTATACACAGTATAAATGTAGAACCTCGGACCTTATTCATTTATAATGAGGTCCCAGAACTGTTAATTCCACAAGTGCCGCATGTTTTTTCAAATTTCAGAGGAATCCTTTTTTTTTTTAAAAGCTGTATGTGATAAAGCCGGGTGACATCTTTATCCAAATACAAGACAAGGAGTTAAATGAAAAGCAGTTTTATTGTATTACTGGATATAACACCCAATAAGTTGTCCACGTTTAATTATTTTGTACGTTGTTGATGTAACAGTTAGACTTTTTTCTACTTGCGCAATAACAAAACGGAATAGAGTTGAATACAGTCGAAATGCTTTCACATATTCAGATTCAATTATCGAGTTATCATCTAAAATAAAGAAAGTATCAAATTTCATTTGACATAAATAATAAAAATGTAAATCTTGGACAATTTACAGACAGCGCAGAACATATTTTACACGGGATCTCTCATGTATGGCTTCAAAGGATGCTCCTTTCAGACCAAATCAATCATGTTGACAGCCATGTGCAGATGACACGCACGATCTCAAGGGGCTTCTGGCGAGCAGCGTGATGATTTTCAACACAGTGTGATTAACACCAAAGACAAGAGGAGAAATTAGTCATGCTAGTTCTCTGTAGCATTGCAGAAGACGAGCCAAACGAGTGCTGTCAATCAGCGACTGCTGTCCCCGACCGGAGGGATTGTTATGTCGACACGATTGGTCTCCGCTTGGTTAGAAATCTTACAAACACGTCCTTTCAGAAGGTTAATCCCAGAAGTTGCAACCAGTGATATAAGGACTGTCACAATTGTTTAACCAAAGTGAGCAAAGGACAGACAAAGTGAGGGTATGGATAAAAGTGAGAGGAAGGAATAAAAGACAAAATATAATTAAACAGGGTGAAGGCACAAGATGGCCACTCCGAGCTGTGCTTGTCACCTGTTTCCCATCAGGAAAGTGGTGTGACATTCCACAGCCAGAAGCCCAAATGTGTCCCTTAATAGAGGAAAATGAATGAGGGAATTTGTAAAAGGTCTTTCACAAATCCTGCAGGGAGCTGGTTCTGCTTAAAATGTGGCAAGCTTTAGACGGACACCAGAAATAGGAACTGGAAACCTAAATATAACACTTGCCATTCCCTTTTTTTTCATTCCCAATATGGGGCCATCTGATGCTGATTCAGGCAGCACTTCTGTCCGTCTGCCACACCGTCTTTCTGTTCAGGACTATTTCAGGCACCCCTGAGACCCCCAGCAGACTTGGGTCATTGTTAGAACAGATCTCCAATATCATCCTCATCATGGGAGGTTTCCAGCACTTTAACGCAGTGTGAACAGTCTGTCAGAACACAGGCTAATAAAACCTGCATACTTACATTTCTTTTAGTTTTGGGATAAAGACAGGTACTCACAGTATTCATTTAAATCCCTTCCAGGATAACAGCACACTACGACACGCTTTCCGATCCCTGCAGTCAATGGAAAATGCTGTTGAAAGCAGGACAAAGCTCCCCAAACACTGCTCTGTTGACCGAGGGAAATACCACTATGTGGGGAGTGGGTGTCATGTCAAGACTATAAATAATCACAACTTAAAACTCCCCACTGAAATGAATCATTCCACAAGTAACAGACACTGCCTTTCTCCCCTCCAAATTAACTTGGATCCCAAACAATAGCCCATTCAAATGTGGAAAGGGTTTGACGGGCGCCAATGGAGAGCAAAGTCACTCCAGTTCAAGAAAAGGGACATATTGTCATTTTAAGTGGAGGCTGCTGTTGGAGCGGGGACATTTGCATCTCCTACTAAAATGCTCATCACATCCCACACTAATTAGGAGCAATAAAGCTATGCATGAAGTCAAAATATTGTCAAACGTTTATCCAATTAAGAGAAAAAGCAACAGAGAATGGAGACCAACTTCCTTTTGCCTCTCTTGGAGGTAAAAATCACATTAAGCCAATATCCACTCATCTGTAAATGTTCTTTGATTTTAAAGATATTCAGCCACATAAACAAAACCTTTTGATTAGTTAGTCCATCTCATCCCTTCTCTTCCCTCCTGACTGAAGAATGTTTCCTTTAGGATATTAAAATCCGAGAGCTCTTTAAAAGCGCTCCACGCAAGTCATCATTCAGAAAATCAAAGTTTATTGAACTTGACCTGGAAGCATTTGTCTGACCTCCACTCGCGTAAGCCCTCTTGGTAAAAAGCAGGTAACTAACAGAGATGCACAAAAAGTCACGCTTCTTTTGAATGCCATCCACGGCATCAAACAAACCAAAATTCAAGAGCAAACACTCAGACCATATATGTGTTTAACAGACTGCTTCAGAACACAGAAACACATTTTTTGGTTTGTCCTATGGATCTGTTAACATGAAGCTGGGGAAGTCTGTGCTTCACCAATCCACCAGGGGGTGATCGTTGGTCTGGATTTTCCTCTCAGATGAGCTTCCACCTTTCCGTCAACAAGCAAAAGACCGCGCGAGCCAAGAGGTGGATATTTCTGTGACGCTGAGGTAAAACATCAAAGACTCTTTCTAATCAAGTACGCTGATTCTGCGTTGCTTCTCGGCTAACACATTACTGGCATGAGGAACGGACCAATGCACATCTGTTCCTACTGGCGGCTTTTCTTTTCTAGCACCTCACTCTTTATCAGAATTACTTCACAATGGAAACACTCAGCGGACGTATCTCCTCAGATCCAAAATGACCATCAGCGGAAAAAATTAGCAGGTCAACAAGTTTCCAGGTTTGAGTTGACTACCTGCTGCTCAGCAGCTGAAAATCTCTCCGCAAGCTGATGGATTAAATAAGAAAACTACCTTAAGCAGAAAAGATGAAGAGCAAAAAAAAAGCGATCAATCGACACAAAATTTTCCGGAAGCTGGATGTCAATGGTAGTTGAAGCAGAGGTGGATTCTTCTACTTAGAGGAAGAACTGGGGTGTGTTTGTGAGGGGTGACTGGAGTCAAGAGGTCAGTGCAGACCAGAGCAAAGATTGACTTAGTCCACAAGACAGCGAGCAGACAAAGGGCTGTGAGTAAACTTCCACAGGTCTTTATTGGTTTGCCCTTTTCCTGTTGTGGGGAGACCTGCAGATGTTAGGCTGGTTAAACACACTCAATCTCTCTGACAGCTACAGTTGTGGAGAAGCAGAGCACGCTCAGCGGGAAGCTGGACGGGGGGGAGGGTGGTTCTACCATGAATCTTTCTATTAAAGAATCAATTCGGGACACATTTGCTGAGTTGTGGTGTTTGAAGCGAGAGGCTGAAGACAAAAGACTGAAAATCATCATCTGGTGAGCTGATAATGAGCACCAGCTCGACAGATTTCAACACGTGATCATTCCGTGGTGCAGTGAGCAAAAACATTGATTTTTAAAACATCTAGGTTTTTGTAAGGGCTCCACATCAGAGTAAACCATGAATCAAACAGCTCAGCAAAAAAACAAAACTAAACAGCCGCATCACATGATAGAGATAACTCAATGGAATTCAATTCCATTCAGTTCACATGTCCAAAAACATGAATTACTTGACCGGGGACTTGAAGGCCATCTGCACTTCCTGATTGAGATGAGAACCACCAGCTAGCGCTGCAGCCACATGATGTGTATCCCGCTACAGGATATCCAGGAGCCTGCATGTACAGTCAAACCTCTGGCAGCGGCGCCTGCAACAGTGGCTGATTGTCTAAGGAGCCAGTTGTCCACCGATGCATAGACACTCACTATTTGAGGCCACGCTTGTTCTCACTCAGCTTATCTTCACATGGGGCTCCTCACTTCCCGTTTACTTCATTAAGCAACAATCAACAACCCAGACACCATAAAGGAGGACGTCAGACGACGGCTAAAGATGCTTCTATATCATCCACGGTGATTTATCCCTGCTGGTATGCTGGCGGGATTAATCATAATTGCTTCCAAGCCATTCTCATTCATGCTTCTCACAAGTGTAGGATGAAGTGTGTGCAGCAGTTGTGCACATGGTGTGCATGTTGTACAGCTGCAAATATGCTCAAAATGCTCCACGTTAAACACATTCAAAAGCGAAATTCACCCCAGAAACACAGGGAAAAAACTACTACTACTACTACTACTACTACTACTACTACTAATAATAATAATAATAATAATAATAATAATAATAATAATAGTAATAGTAATAGTAATAGTAATAATAATAATAACGGTTGTTTGTGGCTATAATGTTCAGCCATACTGCAGGTCATCCATTTATGGACTATAAACGGGATCTTTCAAATGTTTGGTAAGAGGTTGTAGCTGCAGCAGTTGTCAGTTGGATCTCACCAATTTGACTCCCTTGCAAAGCATCCCCAAACCCCTCAAACTTTACACAGATTTAGGCTCTGGGAAACGTTTTCAATCCGCAATTGCGCAGTGGTGAAGGTGGAAAAAAAAGGTCTACTTACGTTGCTGCCGCGGAAACGTGTCCACTCCTTGTCCGTTGGGCTCCTAAATGCATTTGTATTCATTTGTCCAGGCAGCAGAGATCTGGGTGAAAACAGAATCGCGCTCAAGAGGATACCTGCTCATGGGCTAAAGAGCTCTGGCTGCGGCCAAGGGAAGCATAAATTGGACGTCGGAGAGCAGCCACCTCAGAATGTCTTCATGGTGTTCTCTCCAAACGGTCCAAACCTGAGCTCCTCAGGTCCTTTGCGCTCCACGGCGCGCAGAGAAAACTGGCTATTTCTGTCCCCTGCGGAGACGCGCCAACAGTTCTCATAAAAGAAAAAAAAAGTTCACTTGGAAAGAGTTTGGTGGTCTGTTGCAGTGTTAATTCGACTGTCGTGTGGGACACGGAGAACCAGAGCTCGGATTCCTCTCCAACGCTGCGGCAGATGAGGCTCTGCGCAGCTTTACCTCCAGGCGCTGGTTCCTGCGATGTGCCTCAACTTGCACTGATGCGGGGGACCCGCGCTCACCCCAGCGCAACTCCTACCAGCTGCCGGTGTTGGGTTTCAGCAGAGAATCGTGACATCACGGACAGACGCGTGGTTTTGTCAGTGCCCCTCTTTGACCACTGCAGCGTGATGAAATGATTGAATCCCTGAGGTCAATGATGCCCAAAAGATGATGAGCTTCTAAATATACTGTTGCGAGATGAATGGATGAAAGGATGAAACGCTGGGATCTTGTTGACCATTTAAACCGGTTATCTTACATTGTGCTGGTATAAAACCAGTAATTGTGACAGATTATTGTAAGCTGCAAATCATTTCCTGAAAATAATGCTTTATCTTGCTCATTGATTTTTCCAAACAAACCAGCATTGACCTACTTCCAGAACTCCCAATCAAGGTAAAGTCATTAGGCCAGAACAAACAGAGCTCTGTGGGAGTCTGGGACCCCCCCCCACACACACACACACACACATACACGCACACACATCAAGCAATACTAACCTCGGTATCTTCCTTTAGAATACTGTTCACAGCCTTGTCACAGACCCCCAGGTTAGTCTGAGAAAAGAAGGGGGTCCATATGGTTTACAGTTCAGGCAAGTGATGCTACAAGGAGACAGATGCTTCCTGCCTCTAAATCCTGGGAATGCCCCCAGCACAGGGAATAAACAAGGACTAATGAGCAAGTGGTCAAAGTGACTTGGAACCCAAAGCGCAACCAGCCGCTGAATCTAAAATCATCCTTTTCATAGTTTTGTTATTCCTGATCTCGCTTTTCAGCCTTTACATCAAAGACGTCGCCAAGACGGAAGTGTGCCCGGTGGGGTGGGGGGGCAGTCTCACACACCCGCTCTTCTGCAGGCTTCACCATCAATCAGGATTGCAATGCCTTGACCAGATGTTTTCTTCCACATCTTCCTCGATCGGAGTGTTTGAACAGGCAGAACCTGAAGACGGGTGGAACTCATGAAACTAACGATGGCTTTACATTTTTACTATAAACGCTAACTTCACTCAAATATGCCCCCAGATTCATGACAAATGCTTCAAGTTGAATTTTCTGCCTTTCATATATCCAGATTCAGACTGAGCAGTCCATCGTGCACTGGTGCCCAGTAATGAGAATCAGACCGTGTTTCTCTTCAGAGGAGCTGTGACCTTCCTCCTGGAACATGTGGCGTTCTGCTCTCATAGCGTAACTTTTCCTGAAAATTTCTACTTAAATGTGTTGAAATCAAAACACAACCCTTCATCTCCACCCATAATCATTACACAATCAGGGGAACATTAAATTGGTAACTCCTTTGTGGGATAAATTTACCAGAAATTATTTAAGACCGTATACTTGGTTAAAACAACAGTCAAACAATCATATCACCTCCTTTTGTCTGAATCTGTACTTACTTAAAAGGATATTGGTTTCAGTCTCAAGGGCACCATGTACTCCAACCTGCACACATGATTTGAGCTCCAGGACTTCCCACTAATAGAATCCGAATAGCATGTCACGGTCAGAGAGCGTATTGTCTTTCCAGATAAAATAATACACTAACAGCTTGTAAACGTGGGGTGTGTGGAAACTTTCAGCCTCAGAGGACAAGAAAGAAGAGTCAGAGAAACAGGAAAAGGAGGAAGCAGCGAGCTCTATGGTTGATAGAGCATAAAACAAAACGCTGCCTCCCAAGCCTCCTGCAGACATCATGGAAATGGGCTTTGCGGCGATTCAGCTGTACTTAAAGAAAAGACATTAAACAAGATTGGGTGATTAGTTAAACAACTCATCAATAAGCCACAACTCACACTTATGAGCTGCGGTTTGACAAGTGCCTGGGCGGCTGGGTTGACCCGCTAACTGGCTAGACACTAAACATAGTCCTGCCTCTAATTAGCAGACGTCGGAGTGTGTAATTTCTGTCCAATGTGCGTGTCATCGGCTTGTAGGACTGTTATTTTGGCGAGTGAGGAGAGAGTGGGCAACAGCTGGGGGAGTGCTTAACAGATGGCGAAGCGCACAGAGCGGATTGAAGCTGAAACAATGCATCGTGTAAAAGCGTGCATGTGTGCGCACAGCGGTGGTTTGTGGAGCTTAAGGAGCTGTTAGAAAGCATAGAAGAGGGGCCTGGGGAGTCCAGGGCGAAGGGGGTGTTTGGGCTGGGAGGAAGTGAAAGTCCTTGCAGGGGTCAAGTGGGGTGGAAAGGGTCACGGAGGAAGAACACGCTCCCTGCACAGGAAGCACTCGGCCTTCCCATTTTAGCTGCGTCAGCGATCTGGATCGATGTTATGGTATCTGTTGAGTCGGTGAACAGGATCCAGAAACATCATTTAAGTTTACAGGACAGGAAATCAGCAGACAGCGGTTGTTCTTTCACTTAGCAAACGCTTGGCTGGCTGAAGGGCTCGTGTGTATCTGCGCGCATTTGCTTCTGCTCATCTCTTACAGAGCTCGAACACGCTGGCGGACACCAAATCTGTCAGTGCTGCGAACGCTGACTGATATAAAACAACTCAAGTGCCAAAAACCTCAACAAACGCATGCTTACCATAAAACGATCACTTAAAAGATCACTTACCCATAAATTCTTTTGCTGCATTTGCAAAAGAATGTAAATAAGAGTGTGTTGGGAAATGCTTTTCGAAACAAGTGGTCGTCAGCAGGCAACGTGGTTATTAGAAGGGTCATAGGTATTTAGAGTTGCTCTGAAGCTCGGTTACCGTGGCGACTCCTGTATCTGCAGCAGTTAAGTGTCACATCAAGAATGTTACAATCAACCAAAATCTGCCAAAATCAAAGGACTGAGAGTTGTGGGGGGAAAAATCAATTCAGTTGTCAAGAAGAATGAAAGAGTTGAGGCGGACCTTGTTTTCTGGAGCTTTGTCTGCTTCCAGGTTGGGATGAGAGGAAGGGAAAGGTGAAGAGAAAAGAGGAAAAAGAGCAGGAGAAGGCTGGTTTAGAGAAGAAGAGGAGGAGGAGGGGAAAAAGCCACCTTGACCTTGCTTTCATCTCTGGGGCTGATCCTGTCTGGGGTGAATTCTCTGCAGGGCTGGCTGTGGAACAGAGACAGGCTTTATGCTCCTCACTACAGTGTTCCTTGACAAAATCCGATTCCAGTCCGTTGGAGGGTTGAGGGAATGGCTTGAAAGGCATGTTTCTCTTATCTCCTTTGATGCACTTGGGTTGTGAGTAATTTAGACCTCATATCATTTCTTCGTCTGGCGACTTTGGTGCTGGTAATGATGTAATCTTTGTTTAACAATTCCATGAACCCCCCCCCCCCCCACACACACACACACACACACACATGCACACACTTACTTCTGGCTTTAGAGAGTTGTTTCACACATGTATCCACATTTGTTGTTAATCTCTTGTAACCATATTTGATGATGATCCCTCGCATCAGCAAAGAGACGAACCATCAAAAGCCAAATTGATTGCGTTCTTCCCGGAACAACAGCATGTAGGACCAGCCAAACGTCATTGTCACACTACAATTATTGTTTTATGCAGCTTTAAAACAAAACAGTCCGCTTAAATGTTCAAAACTGATGCTGATCATTGGAGCTTCCAGACAACATGGCTGCATAATAAATCCTGTAAAGCCCTCAATGATGGTGAAAATGTCTCTCTCTACTGTGCATTTCTATTGTTTACTGGAAATATGCAGAATCATATTGCAGGCGCCCCGTTTATGGGGCCATTAATGTTGTTTAGTTTCGTAATATACACAAGGAAAAGACAAACATAGCTTGGAAAACTTCTGGGAATGGTTCCCAAGGCGCCGCTTTGCATGACAATGTAAGGAAAACACACCGCCGAGTATTTGCAGCACGATTTCCAAACTTTAAAATTGAATTTGCGCTGAGATACTTTGAAGTTTTTGTGTATTTATAGCTGTCATAAGAGTGGCAACAGACAGGATGAAGCGCTGCACAACGGCGACCTTTGTGCTATAAGTAATATTGTAAACTTCGCTCCATCACAGGTTTGATGAATACTCAAGATTTCTCCCTTCTGTCCATTTACCTAACAAGGATAAAACATTTTTATCATAGGCTTTTGCTCCACCTCATTAATCTTCTATTCAAGTATTAAAGTTTGCACATGTTGAAATGATGCCTGTTTTTAGCCCAGAAAACTCCAAATATACAGTCGCTGCTTAGAAACTGCCTCTTTTCTGTCCTCACAGGTTCCAAGGTTGGTTCCAAAGATCCCTGATAGACACACCTGTCACAGCGCCGTGCACAGAACACGGCTTCCCTTACAACAACCCCGCACTGGAGGACTTTCAACTTGTCATTAATCCAGTATATGAAACAAATTGATGAAGCTATATTTCTTTTTATTAGGATGTTTTTGGCTGCAGATTTTTTTTTTTTTTAAACCTGCAGCCAAAAACATTCTAACTGGCACAGATTCCAGCGGAGGAGTACTCTGGAGCCGTATTGGGAAAAAACACATGGAAAGATCCAGATTTTTTAAATGGATTTTGCATATGTGAGTGTTTTGACAATTACTGCAATCTCTACCCCCCCCCCCTCCCGTCTGTCTGGTGATGGTCTCTGTGAACCACATCTTCATTGTTTCCACATATTTCCCAACCTTTCGTTCACCTGTGTTTGCACCCATGCAGACCTGTTGCGAGGTCCAGTCACTGGAAACTTCAAACGTAAACAATGAAAACCAGATCCAAACTATTTATTTCCTGGGAGAGCGAACACATTTCTGCTGAAAATGAGAAACAACTGCAGAGAAAATTGTTCCCAGTTTGAAAAGAGGGACCGCGGAGATTTACTGCTACAGGGAGAAAGAACCCGCTGTGATCCCTGGTTTACACAATAACATTCCCAAGAAGGTGGAAAGAACGGGAAGGAGACAGAATCCAACATCTGAACAGTCGACTTGTGTTTGTGTGGAGGACATATGCAGCATGTCGCCAACTAATGCAATAAAGAGAATGAACTGCTTCTTTAGTCAATACGAAGATATTCGACAGTATTTCAAAGCAATCACTCATAATTGGGCATCGAGTTCTTTAATTTGATGACAGGAAACCACAATGGACTAAAAATGAACGGTGCGTACAGGCAGTCGTTAAGTATTACAACCCCTGATATTCCAGATTCATATTAAGCTATATTGTAACCATGATACAGCGCGTCAGGAAGGATTGTGTGTGTTGTGTGAGCTGCTTTAACATAAATGTTGGATCCAAGTTACAGTTGAGCACCGATACACGTCTAAAGATGCAGTTTTTATGATGCAGAGCCAATATTTACCTGAATGTCTGCATTTGGAACACTTAGCATGTTAGAGCATGTGTAAAATAGCTAGAATCAATATTTATTTAATTAATATAAGTGTATTTATTGTAAGGAATTGTTAACTAAACCTGTCTTAGGGATAAACTCAAGAGAACACAAGGTGGGAATATTCAGTCTGGATGCCATTTTTAGCCTGACAGTCGCCCCTCTGCTGCTTTGTTTCTGTCTGATTTGCCTTTCAAGGTCCCAGACTCATGTTTCTTGCCAGAGCAGCTCATCAAACTGGCATCTTGCTGTTTGTTACCCCGCCACATTCAGGCTGCACGACCTGCTTGATGTTATCTCCAATGTCACCGATCCCTACAGTAAAGCTGCTAACAACGGCCACTTTCCAAAATGCACAAAGATGAAGCAAAAAATGATCTCGATCTGGTGCCCAGCAGTTATTTTCCATTTCCGACAAACCCGCCATGTCGCCTGGTTCCTTTTCAGGCAGTTCATGGGTGGTACAGACCTTTTGTTTCATGCATGTCAGCCTTGGTGTTAGCCCAGACACTTCCCCGTGTCCATCAGCTGCTCCGTGTCACCGTCTACTTTCAGCACAGTAAAAAATAGCTCAGGTTTTGTGCCCTGCAACCTTTCTGTCCACTGGGGCAAGACAGTGGCACCTGTCAGGCAGAAGACAAGTTAAGACGTCTGGCTCCAGACACGGACGGATGGCCGCTGATACCTCGCGGTTTTGTTTTCAAGGCTGAAGCCAGGTTGGGTCTTTGCTGACACATAAAAGAGCTCGACATTGTTAGCTCATGTGTGTAATCTGTCCAGACTGCCAGCAGCCGCCGTGTCGACATAAAAGAACAAAGTCTTAGATCATTCCTTGGAATGTAAAGACCAAGAGATCAAGAGTTTCCTGCAGTGGAAGTCAGCAGAACCAATCTTAAATGCACTCTATGTCATTTCTGTCACTGGAGATGAGGCAATGGCAAAAATGACATGCTAATGCTAGCAGTATCACATTTTACATTGATTTGCCGTCATATTTAAACATACGGCACAAGGGATATGACATAGAAATAAGGAATATGGCAGACATTATAAATAAGTGTTTATCCTGTGCTGCTTCCAGAACATAGTAGTGATTCAAATCTCCGTTTGCGTCAAAACTCACTGGTTCGGTCCAATTATAGGCAGTAACTCACAAGTGGTCAACATCTGTCTCTGAACTTTGAAGCGAGAGTTGCATGGAGATTATCCAGCTTCAGAATGTGCACGTATTAAGATTTTATTACCAATATTCTGTTATTAATAGATGACCCAGACCTTTACTAATGCACTCCCTTCTTTACTTTTTTAAACATAATAAGACTGGAAACATCTTAATGCAGACCTGAAAATGAAAGAATGATCCCAGCAGACATCTAGAGATACCGTTAAGGTCATCTCAGTCTTGACTTCCAGACGGTTTTAAGCTGGCTGGCTCTGCTGGGCATCAGACTTTGATGGAAACCAAAACATTAAGCTGACCATGACTTGAGTGATGTCGACTGTGTACATTACGTAACAAAAATGAATCAATCTTTCCAAAGTTACTTTCAGGAAGGGATCCCCGAGGGATGACTGCAACACGCCACCTTAATTCTAATCCTCAGTCACACAAAGTAACAGGCCTGTAAGGTGTTTAGCCTACCTTTGCACCCAATATTGACCATGTCTTCCTCATGCCTGGAGTCTTCCACATGCTTCATTCAGAGCAATAGAAGCTAAAAGCAACCAGATTACAAGTGGTCTTCAGCAGCATAAAGGTGGGGAAGGGGGGGGCACAGTTTAAGCTGTGTTTGGGACGATGGGAGCCCTTGAGGAGCCACCACATTAAAAAAGCCAAGGCTGAATTTGAAAGAGAACTTTAATCCAGCCACATATGAAGATAATCACGAATGAGCAGGTTAAAGGCAGGAGCCAATAGCAAAAGTGGAGTTCCACTGAATTCTGTCAATCAAGTCGGTAAATCCTTTTTGATTAAGTCTGATCAAGTTAAGATCTGGAAACAGTTTTGTCAAACTGAGCCTGCAGCAAGAGTTACCAAAAAAAAAAACAGAAAGGAAAGGCGAGGGGGCATCCAGCTATGATCTGCACCCCCTTTTGTTCTGTGACGTGCCTGCTGGTGGATTTAAGCAGCGATTGTACTCCTCTTGCAGGAGAACAAAGGAAAAGTCGCGGTAAAGTTCACAGAATGTACCTAAATTAAACAAGATGCTTTTTAATGTGATGCAAGTGAAGCAGCTGCATTGTCGTTGGGGTTATTTTTGCCGCATTCTTCCCTTCTGAGCCGCTGTGTCCGTTACTGCTGGGGATTTACAGCTAAATAATAACTGTGTCATCCTTCCAGAGACTTTGGCTGCTTGTTCACCTTAATTCCTCCATATTTATTTACAGCACAGCCAGAAGGACACCTGATCCTCCTCTTTCACCAGGGCTATATCTGTATAAGCCCTGTTGTTCTTCTACATGATTTTTTCCCCCTCATGGGCCAAAACAAATGCATTTGCTAACAGGTGGTGAAAGAGTGGGAATCAGGTGAGGAGAAGTATTTACAGCGTTTTTCCAGGCGATCCCAACATAATTTCTAAATATGAATTTCATCTCCGTGCCATTAAGGGCCCCTGATATGGACCATGGCTCTACGGTAGCCCAGAATGGACAAACTGAAGTCAAGCTTTGGTTTTTAGGCTGTTTAGGTCACCCCCCTTGTCTTGGTGCATAGATATGTATGTTGGATTGTTTTTATTTAGACCCATAATTTTGATGTCGGTGGAATGGATGACTGCGTCTTCTTTCATCTTGGCATTATTGGACCTTCCTGGTTGTGCAGACCAAACATTAAACAGTTCCGTGACCAGTAGCTCATTGGCACGCAACTAACACAACTTCACCTTTAAATTTAGCACAATAGCATGATTTCAGCCTTTTAACCCTCAATGCTGCAGTCCTGACGTTGATGTCTGCAGGACAGCAGGAGAACATTTTGATGCCACCCACAGTAACACGGTATCATCCACCACGGTACCGCCGTCCACGTCCGGCTCAACGGGTCAGTGATAAACATTTTAAGAATGCTGGTGTGAGAAGGCGTCTCCCTTCTTCCCGTGTTGCTCCGCATTAGTCCCATAGCTTCAAACAGTACAGGTCAACAGGACACCGTCTGCACATTAGACCTCGGGTCAAACAAACACCTGCTGCCAAGACGAGCAGTCGTATAACTGACAGGCGTTAACACTCCCGTAACTACACTGCTAAGCTGTGTTAAATACGCTGCACTGCATTTAGGGTGCTGCGCTGCCCACGTCGGACTCATCAAACCTCATCTGCGGGCCGCGATTGGCGCTCGCACCTTCTCGCGTCCTGCTCCTCCTCGTCACCCCCCCTCCTGCTCATCTCATTTCACACTAAACAAAGTCACGGCGGGGTCCGATGGATGGAGCCCCTTCGCTCTTATCGCCTCACAGTCGGAGCCACTGGCTGGGGTTGATGAACCTGGCTGGAAGGAATCCGCAGGCTGCTTCACCTGACTGAGCAGAGTTAATGAGTCAGAAAATCCCAAAGCTGGAGCTCCAGGGTTCACCGTGGGCATCGGGGTTGTTCCAGCGCAGGAGAGAGGATGAGCTGTGTTTTTATAGGAAGAGATCTGGAGCCTTCTGAGGTTTGGGGGGGGTGTAGTGGATGTAACCTTGCGAGGAGGAGACAGCATTGAGTAGGACTGATGTGTGGCTGGATGAGGCAGGGATTATCCTGCTTTGATCACTAAAGCCTGTCCGTACCAGGGACCTCAGCTAACAGCCAGGTGCCCTCTGTCCATAAAGCTGCTGCCAACCCCCCACCAAGCTGCCCCCAAGGTGTGAAATGTGCCCCCAATCCTTTCCCGACTCACTCCATCGCACAGCAGACCTACAGCAGAAGGTCTGTCAGAAAGGAGGACATGGCCAACCCAGCGGTCCTCAAACAGTCAATAGTTTACATTAAAATGATATTTCGTCCTCTTCATATGTCACAAACCAGCAGCTCCCTCATTACAACATGAGTATCCATTCTGTATAAGGTAAGCTGGTCTTTCAGGGGCCATTTGATGGTGCATCTGCGGAGTAAAGCTAACGTCTGTGTCATGTTCAGCCGTGCTATTGCCTCCCCCAGTTCCAGGTGATGTTTAAGGCTTGCGTGGACAAATGACACACAGACTGCTTATAATAGCTAAAGACATCTCCTTTTAAATGGGATTGTTCAGCTCGGTAACTTATTTTCTTTCTAGCTACCCGATATTAAGAACAGTTTGGTTCCGACAGGAGGCTATATATTAGTCCCATTAACCAGGAAGAAACCTCAACGCATCCTCTTCTATTCAAGATTCAAGATTCAAGATGTACTTTATTCATCCCCGTAGGGAAATTGAATTGTAGTAGCAGCCTAACGTGGATTAATATAACTGTAGACTAGGTTTTGTCATCTGACAGACGGTTGGTATAGTAACTGGTCTGTGTTTGGGATCCTATTTTCTAGATGAAATGATCGTTCCTTCACCGCCTGGTTATCCTCTTCTACTGTATGCTGGGATGACTGACAACCAGTTAGTGAGTGGAACCATTTGACTGATACATTCCAAAAAACGTGATGCTATTGGCATGAGTTCAAAGCATTCTTTGGTGACACACACAGAAAATACAGACTGGGAAGCTTTTCCGTGCACTGACCAATCTGTTCTGCAGATATCTTTGAACCCCCAAAATCCTAGAAGTGCTGTCAATGTTTGTCTTAGTGCCCGGGTGAGTCTTCTTCAATTTCGTACCAAAGACAAGCTTAAAAGGGGAATGATTAGCTGTAATCCTTCCTGTAATGCAGATTGAAGCATCTTTACACTATTTTTTAAGGAAATTTTGGATAAAAGGAAAAAGCATGAAAGCCAAAATAGCCTGGAGACAAATCCATGGAATGCAATTCACACTTGCAGTAAACTGGGATTTTAAAGAGTTTCTGCAGACGTTTCATGTATGTTAATTATTGTGTGTGTGTGTGTGTGTGTGTGTGTGTGTGTGTGTGTGTGTGTGTGTGTGTGCGTGTGTTTGTGTGTGTGGGCAGGGGAGAGCGGTAAAAACCAAAGCATGAGGAAGGGCATGGGGTTGAGCGTGCCGTGCGTGCTCAGCCCACCACCGTCCACACTGCAGGACACCGTGGAACATGTGATAGGGATGATCACCTCCAACACCCACCTCTGCCCCCCACCCCCTCCCCATCCCACCGAATTCACCCCACACACTGTCCTTTTGACCCAGATCCCTCACACCTTCACGTGGCAAAGCGCCTCGCCTCGTCGTTATTTCTTCTCTCCCCTTTCCTTTTCGCTCCTCTTTCCCCATTAGGAGGATCCAGTTTCGGCCTCCAGCCACGAGCCCCGACAGGCTGCGGTGCAAACAGAGCCTGGAGTCAACGTAACGAGCCCAAGAATGCCACCTCTCGGCTCTGAAATCGCAGCGAGGGGAAGTGGAGCAGGCAAAACACAGCAGCGTGTGAGCGCGTGTGTGGCACAAACAGAGCTGTGGATATATTCTTACTTGATGAATAGAGAATGGAAGCTGAGCGGAGCTGTGCGACATTTCTGCTATGTCTTGCCCACGTGTGCGTGTCACGGCAAGTTGCTTTTTTTTTACCCGCAGTTGAGTCTCCCTTTTTTTCCTCTGTGGAAAAGAACTACATGACACCACATGTTATCTCCAACTCAGCCCAAGTCCAGCCAATCGCATCGGCACTTGATTAAAATATGAAAAAACAGATTAAGTAATAATAGTTTTATGCCATATTTGTGTCATTATATCTTTCCAAACAGCTATTAATTTTGTTTTACATTGCATTGCATGTACAAAGAGGTCACTTTCTATCTAAGAGACCCTCACAGTCCATGATTCATGTTCAAGGATACAGGGGGAAATTGGTTTAAAGGTTTGTAGATTTGAGTTTTTATCTGAAATTTGCAATTAAGGATGTGTTGGGAAATCAAGTGGATCACATCTGGATTTAATGGGTGAATCAAAGACCATTTTCTTTCTTCTTCATTAGCTGGATTTAATTAACTGAAAGCAAATAAAATATAGAAAACTGTTCCAAATAGCCCACTTGTATCTTTATAAGAGTCAATTTGAAACCAAGGGATTGGTTCTGATCCGTCCTCTTTTCTTTGACCAACAATGAGCAAAAACACCTCCAGCAGGTGGTCTCGGAGCTGACCTGGAATAAGGTCTGTGGGTGAATTTGGAATTCATGTGATTATGAATGGCCAGATTAAACAGAAGCGCGGAGAGGTGTGGCTTTTCACCTCCATGGGGAATTTCTCACATCAGGGTCAGACTGCAGAGATGCGAGCTTAAAATGTAAGCCAAAGAATTGGTAAATTCCATCATGTCTTAATTTATTTTTAAAAAAATCCAGCTTGGATACTTTTTTACTCAGACTTTTGCATCCTGGTACTGATTGAAACATGAGGAAATGATGAGGAAAGGAACATGTCACATGTGTTGTTATCTGATAAACGGGAAAGCATTACCATCCCGTAATCTAGCGGGAAAACTGGTTGGAATTGGATAATTACAAAAGCACTTTGAATCAGGTTTAATTTCCCTGATTGTCCTGCAACAATCCAGCCCATTTCAGCTCAGGAATTTAAGTCACAGCATCTGTTCTTTCAAGATGGAAGTGTTGAATGTTAAACTGAGCACAGAGCTCTGTTTGAATTCATTTCAGTGCAGCTGAACCATGAGCAGCCATGAGCAGGTCATAACTTAATAAATGAACGACTGCTTCACAAAATGTTAAGATTGTTGAGTTTTTTTGCTACTGCTGATGAAAGGAGATATGCCATATGGTTTTGGAACAAAGGGGAATGGGAGAGAACGGAAGCAAAAGTTCAAATACTTTGTGCACATGATATTTTGACTTCAGGATGGGTTTGAACTGGACTTCCAGTAAAATTGCTATGCAGATCTGACCTCCTGCTCACCTAAAATACCAAACATCTCATTTGAAGCACCTGTACTGTAATTACTGAACATAGACTGAGAGAAACATGAAGAGAAGTAGGGGACAGAGAAATAATATGCTGTATATATATATAAGATTTACACTCTTCCGGTCTGCCTTTTTTTTATTTCACACGTGTTCTGTGCAAAAGGAACCTGTGCAAAACCCCCTAACCTCAATATGATATGAATCAATGCTTAAACTGATTGGATTTGGATACAAGTTGTTGGAATTTGAGAGCTTGAGATCTGAGAGCTCATCCCTTTATTCTGTATCATGTAGGGAAGAGTAAATTTCGTATTGGAACTGTATCCATCCAGCAAGCAATGATCCATGCAGATCAGCGATCCAATACTCAAATTCAGCGGCGCATCTTTAATCTGACAAAAAATCTGATCCCACTAGTTTGAACATGCTACCCTCTAGTGGTTAGAAGACGACATAACGCTTTAACGTTTTTGGTAAATTATCATATTGATCAAAATAATGTACCTTCCCTTGTCATTTGTAGGAGTTTTACACTAAATGAATAGAACAAAGTGGTGCAAACATCTAAATACTGTAACAATCTTGTTTGAAAGGAAAGAAGAGAATCTCAAAAAACAAGAAACCACAGAAAGTACAAGAAAAAGAAAGTACCACAGTGACCGTAACTGGGAAACTAATTTACAATATAACTTATAACTCAATAATTAGGTCAAATTTGCAATAGAATCTTTTTTTTTTTTTTAATCTTGAGAGATTTCATTATGATGGAAGCCAAATCAAGCTAGACATACTATGGAATTCCAGTACAGGATTTTTTTTTTAAGTGATTGATTATTTTGTTATAATGATGCACAACTTGAGATGCTCTTGCCTTTTCCAATATCCTTGTAATCAACTCGCTTTGCGACAGCTTTGCAACGCGACGTTTACGGCACACCACAACAGTTTACGACTATTTTGAAACTGGATTCAAAATGGGGCCGCATATCTTTTAGCAATAATCGCATCTGAGCCTGTTTCCACACTTTCGGGCATTTCTCTTTTGACGTTTTCCAACTGTCGATTTTCCCTGTAATAGCCTTTCGGATCAAGCAAAATGTCAGAAGAAAAGAAGTCTGGTTCGTTGGGTTTTTTCTCCAGTTATGACGATTTGAGCAACAGTAGCGATGGCAGCGACTCAGACGATGACGGAGGGCTCGGAAAGAAAACGGCACCTTCCACGGCGCCTGTGGAAAGTGGAGCCCAGTCCTCCCAACAAGCAACCAAAAGGGCTGCCGGTGGAGCCTCCCTGCCCAAACCCGACGATCTGTTCCGCTCCGTGTCCAAGCCTGCTTTCCTCTATAACCCGCTGAATAAGGAGATCGACTGGGACAACCTCACGGTCAAACCCCCAGAAGAGGTAAATAAGAACCGGTTAACCCCATATAAGCAGTCTTAAATGCATAAAGCTTCATTAATACCACTAACCCCATTTGTGGGTTCTTGGCATATTTTTGGCAGATCTGTTGTGACCTCTAAATGTTCTCCATGTTGGAGAAGCATTCGTTTACTTTTGCAACCTCTGGTCTGTTACATGAAGCCTGCCAAAGAGTTTAAGCCATGGAACACGACCGCAGTCCCCCCTCCCGAGAGCTACAGTGCAGAACCAGTGAAGAAGAAGGGTCCCCCTCCTGGCATGGACATGGCTATAAAGTGGTCCAATGTGTACGAGGATAACGGTGAAGATGCGCCAAAAGCGGGAAAAGCTCAGTTCTTACCCCCAGAGGAGCAGCTCTCTGACTCAGGTTTGTCCTTCAGTGTTGAGACGGCTCTGCTGTTTTGTCTTGTTAGCTGTCACCACAATATTTAGAGAATTCCACTGTGCAGACAACTGGAGGTCCGTGACTTTGTGAGGTTTTCCTGTGTTTTTAGTTTGCTTGACATTGTAAAATATGCAGGATTACTGTTCACTTTAATATTTAACAGCTATCATTTTCTATTTTCTTTTCTCTCTATGTTCCCACTCTCTGGTGGAACAGATGAGGAAGCCAACAACGATAAAGCATCGTCCAAAAAACGTCGGGTAGAGACGTTCCAGCAGAAGGAGAAGAGAAAGAGGGACATGGGACAAGCGACCTCCGACAAGACGTTCGTAGAGGAGGAGAAAAGGATTCTCAGGCAAAAGTTGGAGTGAAGCTTATATATCTTATAAGGACTCTTTTTTTGGATATTTAAATGAATTATGTGAAGAAGAAACCTTCTCATGAATGTTTTGTATAATAAATTTGTTTTCAGTTAGCAATCTGACAAAATTCTGCATTGAGTCTGGTTTTGTGGAACATTTTGGAAATTTCAATCGGGTTTTTAACCTTCTAAAGAAGGAATGGGAGTCTCCTCTGCACTCTGCTGTGATCCCCCGTCATCTGAGTAGCGTAGCCCAGAAAGAACAAACCAAAATAGCTGTGAAAATTGCTTTCTTGGCCACCGTACTGGAGGTTGAGCCCATGGTAGTTCAGTTAATTCTGTTTGTCACCAGTCAATCCTATGTACAAAATCTTTTAAAGTAAAATTTCTTCTTCCTCACAGGTCTGCTCCATATACATTAAGATTTCTAAAAAATTTCTTTAGCTTTGTATTTTTGCAAATAATAATAATAATAATAACCATTCGGTGTATCCTTTATGTTGATAGAGTCAATGTGGCGTTTAGATTTGTGGTTGAACTTTGCAATGTAGTGTTTAATCATCTAAAACTATGGAACACTTCAGTTTTATACAAAAAAATATTTATTCACCAATAAAATATGAGGTCAGGTTTATAAAGCAGTGACATGCTGTATTTATACTGTACGTATGTATGTACCGTATGTATCCAGACTGCTTGTCTTTTCCGTTTACCGCCACAAGATGTCGCTCTTAGTCCACCAAAATAAACGTTCGAGTTCGACGATCCAGGAAGCCAAATCATAAACACGGTGCGTAAACCTGTTCTTTGTTCAGAAACATTGACCTATATAGTGCACATCTATTTTATTTTATTATTTTTACATGAACCTGAAATGTCAGAACCTTTGAATGCACCTTTGTTCTTTAAACTAAGACTTCAAAGTCTTAGCGTTGCAGATGTTAAACTGTTCCTCCACGCTGTCAATTAAAAAGTGAAAAACTTTTTTGCCTTTGGAGATTCACTTAATAAAAAACATCCTGCAGGTATTTGACTGCACTTTGACATATGCATCACTTATATTTCTGAGACTAGTAGATTAAAAATGGGTTTCTCGGCATTTGTGGCCGAAAGCTTTGCAGCAGCTTCGTGATCAGAGGAATTCCTGCCATTGTGGGCTGACATGAAATAGTGGTAAATGCTCCAATGATAAAATTCCAGCCTGCAGGTATGTGCCTGGCCTTGTCTGAAATGAATACCTGGTTCCTGCACATGAAGACCAACAGAAGCGGCAAAATAGATTTCTATCAGCCCAATTTACGTCAGCAGCCTCCACGTTCCACTGCATGAGAAACGACCAGAGAGGTCACAGCCATGGGGGGGCAGAATTACTCACGTCGGTGTCAAAACTGCTCTGGACATTTCTGCAAGTGTGGGGTTTTTTTGCACTCTATTTGAAAACATGGTGTGAAATCACTTGATTTTGTGGTGACACACCTGAAGTGTGGTTTGGGTTTCGCTCTTTTTGAGCTCGTGTTACCTGATGGATTATTTCATGTCCCACTGGATGACACAGATGGCTGACCCTATCTTCTTTAGGTCGAAATAAAGGTCTCGTGTGTCCCGTTGCACCGTCATAGATGGCCGATTAAGTTCTCAGAGGTTCATTCTCCAACCAGCTCTGAGAAAGTGTTACTCATGATCGAGGCTGAAAGGTGGAGACCTCGTGGTGATCACCGAGGGTTCAGAGATCTGTGGATGAAGATATCTAGAGATGGAGGATAGAGTCAGAATTTCTACTGCAGAACAACCTTTTCCAGAAGGAAAACCTTAATGGAACGGGCTGTTTGCAGTGTGGGTTTGGGCAGAAACAGCCTTTTCAGCACCATTGTGATGAGCACGTTGCTGTTCAAGCAGCTTTGCCAAAACTTCATTTCATGGTCTGATTGGACTTTTGACTCGGTGCCAGTTCAACATGAAAGAAAAAGTTTGGCCTCTTAAAGCTCTTAACTTATCATATTTTGGCTCAATGCTGCGGAACAACGTTGGTGTCCATGAAACCACAGCGCTACTGGGGATATGAGGCAAACTGAGAACACACACACACACACCCACACACACACACACACACATTTGTTGACTTTACTCATCCTCAGTTGTTTTCTCGAAGCAAACAGCTGCTTTTCACACCAGCAGCTGTGCCAGTCGTGTCAAACAGATGTTTAGCAGACAAGAAAAGCTCAGCAGAGGTGGAAGGAAAACAATTCCTCCTTTGCCTTTGTCCCCTGATTAAAATGGAGCAGTAAAGGTCCCGTTCTACACCCCTGCCTCACTCAGAGGAGGCCATCATCTCTACACCACAGGCGCATTGCTCTTGGTTTCCTGCTGAGGTTCCACTCAGATTTTCCAAATGACGTCGAGACGGTAACGTGATATTGTAATTTTCAGAGATACTGTGGTTGCTGGCTGCTGATTTCTAAATAATGCCCCTGTTTGTCATTGATCTTTCAGTTCCATTGGTCTGTACCACCCAGGAACATCTGCACGCCTTCAGCAGAGTTCCAGAAGAGGAGAAAATCAAACCGAATCAAAACTGCAGATTCATTCTCCTTATGAGCGAATATCAGTCATTCGATTTGGGGTTTTGGTGCGTTCACAAACGTATCCCGTGTTTGGGAAATAGGAGATTATCGCTGCTTGTGTGGATCTGAAAGCACAAATGGAAACTTTGAGGAGCTGCTTCCACAAAAAAGCTGAAAATATTCAGATTTTAAACAATCTAAGTCCGTTCAAAAGAACAACGAACAGATGAAATGAAGTTAAGGACACACACACACACACACACACACGCACAGTCAAATCTCTGTGTGACTATCAATAACATTATCAACACCCTCTATCATAGCAGGTCATTCCGTTTGTCCCTCGCTACTGTTTGTTATCTTCAAACTGTGTGTGTGATGTGTGTGTGGGGGATGAGGTGACATGTTTGCTGCTGTGTCCCTCAGTCGACAGCTCATCTGGTTTTTAATAAGATATTTCTATGATATTGGCTGATATCATGTGTCTTACATCACCATCCTGTATATTTGGACCTGTAATATCTGTTCCTGACACACAAATGTATTAAAGCACTGACACCAATTGTCTGTTATCATATATATTAAATTACTGTTTGTCAGCAAGGTTAGTTTACATATTTGCTCTTATCTTTACAGATAAAAGAACAATTGAGGACAAATTTCTTGCTTTAAAAACAGGAACGGATCAAAAACGTACACTGTACAAAGCTACATTTTTCTTATATATATGTTTGCACTCATTTTTACTGTTATTTATTATTTATGATGATTACAGTGTGGTATTTTTTTTATTAAATGTTTGACCATCTTGCTTATTTTCCATGACCAAAATAACAACAACTAAAATATATTTTTAGAAATTAGAGACTGGTACGTGGTAAGATTTTGTTTCCATCGTGTAAAAGCTGCAGGCGTTTGGCAGCGCAGCTCCTGACAGGAACCATTCCAGCAGGATTTATACCCAGAAGAAGGCTTGTGTCCAAGACGTAAATTTATTTGGGGTGTGCACGGTGAAAAAGAGGAGGCCCATAAATAGGCTGGGAGAGGGACGGGAGAGACAGACGGACAGAGGGGGAACAATGAGCAGCCATCAGGAGGAGAGCCCCAACAGCTGCAGAGCCCCAAATCCCAACACACAGATGTACACCTCTGTGACACACACACACACACACACACACACACACTGGCTGGGACAAGTGAAAAGGAAAAGGGGCCAGCTAAGCAGATGTTAAGCCAGTAGCTTCACAAAGAGTACAAAAGAGCGCAGGAGGAGGGAGAAGAGAAAAAAGCCTCCTCATTTCCTTTTTCCATCCTGGCTGACTCAGCAGGTACTGCAGAGAAGCTCCACACAAGCGCTTGTTTTCTGTTGCTTCAAACACCCACGTTTTATTGCTGTTATGTGTTCATCTCCTCACAAAAACACAAATAAACCCACATCACTCTGGCTCAGCTGTGAGCCAGACCTGGAGAATGGAGGAAAAGCCTTGTTACCTTACTGGATTCAAGGGATGTAGCTGACCGGGGGACCAGATAACCTCAATCATTTCTAGGTTGAATGCCTAGCACAGTCAGTGGCTGAACCACAACAATGTCATGTGACCAACAGCTGAGCCTGATTAAAAAATGATGACAAAAACACACCAAATTTTGCATACAGAGAAAACGTCCTACCTGACGTCTACTTGGAATCCATCCCAAAGTGGAAGCGATGACAGCTGATATGCAGAACCACACCAAGCAGCAGATCTGAGCCAAACAACGCAAGGCAAGACCAAATAATCACCCACAAAGACATGCGGTTCCTTACACAGCGTGACCTTTCCAACCTTTCGCCTGACAGGAAACAAGGCATCGTTGTTGCTGACCTCAGGTGTGAGGAGGCGTGGCCAAACAGGGTCACATTTTCCCATCAGAAATATTACATAAATAAATAATATACAGGTGGGAAACAGCAGAAGGCTGTGGCTGTTTTCAGCCTCGGCACGACGTCAGTCTGGTCTTCTGGTTTGTGTCGGGATCCATCCAACCTGTCCCGCACGACGCCCACTCCTCTCACTTTCCTCTCATTCGTGCACAAAGACGCTCTGTGCAGCCCGCAGGGTTTGACCTGTAAATAAGCACCGTGACAGGCTCTAGTCAGTCTAGTCAGTGAGATGGGGAGGCAGGCTGAGGCCTCAGAGGTCCCCACAGCGCCTGCAGAGCAGTACCAGATGCTTATCATGTTTTTACTGAGGGCAACGGCGGCGGGTGCGGGGAGAATGTGGGGTGGTGGGGGTCCCGTGGATGCCTGGCCTGGATAATAAAAGCTGTCCATCAAGGGGCAGATGTGTGCTATGAGATGCTCGCGCGCCCAAGCGACGGCTCACCCTCTCGCACATTCCAAGCAGAGGAAAAACAAATGTCTTGAGGCTGGAGGGAAGTGTGTTTCATTCCTTTCTCTTCTGCCTTAAGGCCTCCGGTCATCCTGCCAGCACGGAGAGGGGTCGGACCCAAGGTCACAGAAGATTACTCAAGATGCACTTCAGATAAAAGAGTTGGGTCGATAATCTGCGGCGATCCATCATGTGGCCGGGCTGCACTTTCTGGCATCAGAGGAGGAAGAATAGCCAGGGTGTGTGTAGTAATGAAGATGGAATAAAAGGCACACTTGGGTCTGCTCATTAGCAAAGGTTAATACATCATTATCACCACCCCACTCGATAGTTCTCAGTTCGCCTAAAAGGTTCGAACCTTTTCCCCATCGGCCTGCTGAAACCTTCACTGGTTCCATTGAGGACGATGATTTGTCGACCCAGTTCGATGCTGAGCTGCGTCTTACACCCACCACCCGAGCCGGAATACAAGCGTTGCATTTAAGTGACATTCTTTTTCCTTTCAGTCAAATATGCCACTAATATTCCATCCTTTTTCCCTTTTAAACCCACAAGCATTGATGAGTTTTTTGTTAATTATTCATCATTTTTATGGGCATAAGAAGAAAAAATGCAAAAATCCAAGGTGAATGCACAACTTCTGACAGTTACAAAGATGACTATTTACACGTTCTATTGACATTCTGCCCTCATGAAGCCGCCCACTGGAGTCATTTATTGCATTTCTGCATTTTTCCTATTTGGGCGACGATTTTGCTGCAGTTTCAATGAACAATAAAGGGCTAATATCTGTGAAACAGCAAAGTATTCCAAACATGCGCGCAGCCATCATGAGGAGACGCCTGGGAGGCGCTAGAGAGAAGCGGAGAGATGGAGGGAGAGAGTGGGAGGGAGGGAGAGAGAGGAGGGCAAAGTGCGCTAGAGAGAGAGAGGGAGAGAGAGAGAGAGAGAGAGAGAGGTAGTGGGACCGAACGCGGAGGTCCAGGAGAGAGGCGCCAGTGTGGAGGTGACAGCGGAGAATGGAGAGGATCCCGTCCGCCCGGCGAGCTTTGACCGCGGCGAGCGAGGAACACCGATTCGGTCCAACGTGTTGATAGAACCCGGGAGAAATTTACAGGTGGTAAAGGAAAGGAATGGCTGATCCTCTGCGGAGGACTTTACTAGCGAAACTACGAGGGAAGAAATCCAAGAAAGGAGCGACGGTCGGCGGCGGATACGGCTCGACTCCGGCCGCTGCTGCGGTCACCGGGAGCCGAGAAGGTAAAGAAAAAGTTTTGCAAACGCAGCGAGACTCCGGCGAGGCTGGCCAGGTAGTGGTGCTCCATGAGCTGGATTACGCGTCAGAGAGAATGAGCACGTACGAGAATTGTGTTGACGGGACAGCGGTGCCAACCGGGGGGGTCGCGATCGTCCGACCGGGTCGCGCAGCCGAGTCGGTCGGCGCGCGTCTCCAGGAGCGGAGCAGCGGGGGCAGGGTTCAGGTTAACGAGGAACTCCCAGGGGTGTCGCTTCAAAGAGCAGTGCAGTTTGGGGGGCGTGTGATCGGGGAGGGAGAGATTAGTTACCAGGGTCCCGGCTCTGGGAAAAGGACGCTACCTGCAGGACTCACGCATGATGGAGCGCACGTCCACAGGAAACTCTTCGTTTCGGTGCCGCGCCAGTGCAGGGTCGGGGATTCAATCGGCTTTGGGGACAGTTCGAGTGACGTTTTGTGTCGAACACGGGTGGAAATGCACGCAGGCTCCGGTCCAGCCGCTGAGAGTGATGTGACCGAGCTCAGGGACAGAGGACAGTCCCGACACATGGCAGCCAGCGGCCCGTGCGTCAGCGAACGCAACACCAACTGGGGTTTGGACAGTAGCTGTCAGCGGACGTCAGCATCCTTGTATCCAAACTCGGATAAAAATATAGTAAACAGAAACGCTGAAGGTTGTGAGCAGGGAGGAGAGGTTAGAGGTTTAGGCGCCCCGCAGAGTCCGACATTTTTTCCCACTAAGTTGGACACTTGCGACATTGAGGTGGATTCCCCGCGCGTCACAGCAGAGTCACTGAGATACACTTTAAACAGTGAGGATGAGGATTATTACGACAATGAAATCCTGCCCTTTTACAAGGCAAAAAGGGATGGTAAAAGAGCAGCGCCCGGGAAGCAGCCTCTGTCAGGTCAGGATGTTGGTCAGGCTGAGGAGAGTAACACCGCACAGGAAACAGACAGGCTCAGGAACCAACTGAAGGAAGCTTATTACCTGCTTATCAGTGCTATGAATGATATCAACCTGGATGTGCAGCAGATTAGTTGCGGTTTAACTGAACAGCAGGCCGCATCCTCTTGCAGTAGCCACTCCAGGGACAGCCTGTGCTCCAGGTTGTCCATTAAAAACATGGACAGCGACTCCTGGTCGTCAGGAGGCGAACACAGCCCTCAGCAGGTGTCTGACGCCAACTCGCTTCTGCTTTGCCTCAGCGGAAACACCGAGTCAGGCTTTAAAGACTGCAGCTCGAAGAGTAAGAGCGCGGAGAATCTGTCCACGGTCACGGTCAGACCCCCTTTACTGCGCTCTGCTAGCGACGGAGCTATCAGGTACACAGGAGGAGCTCCGCTCTGTGTCAGAGTCTCCGAGGTGCAGGGTCCAGAGATTTTCGGTGACGCAGCAGACGCGGAGGCCGAAGCATCCGAAGAGCCTCCTGCGTATTATGAGGCCGTCAGCGGCGACGAGGTGCTGCAGGAGCCAGGCAGAGACGAGGAGCGGGGGGAGCAGCTGAACGAGAGCAGCGGCTCGGTCAACAGCCTCACCGGTTCCTCCGACAGCAACGCCGACGCGACGGCGCATCGGGGTCACGGCAACAAGCAGAAGCAGAGCAAAGGGCGCGAAGAGCGGTCCCACTCCATCCGCAAGGGCCACGGGGTCACCGTCAACAAAATGCAGGAGTGGATGCACAAGGGACGCATGTTGTCTTCTGAGATGAAGCAGCGCATCGAGGGCTCGGCCTTGCCTCCTCAGGCTAACCTTTGTGGGTGTAAGGCGGGGTCTCAGAGCGCCGGTCAGCGGGTTAAACCCGTCAAAGCCAAGTCACCTCCAATCAAGTCGCCACAACTGCAGCAGCCAGGTAGGACGGCTACACGGAGTGATCTCAACTCCCGTGGATCTTCTCAATCAGCGCCCTCCTTCACCCTTCTTCCTCTGATAATTGCCATCCTCCACTCATACTGCACTCCTGACCTCCTGGATGCAAAGCAAAGGGACGAGACACCTCAGACCTCTTTGCTTTTCCTTTAAGGCTGTTTAACCGGTGACGGGTTCTGTCCTTCACACTAATTTAGGTGCATCTTAACAACCAATTAATCGCACATCAGGTCATAGGTCGGATCACTCACAGCGTAGTTCAGTAACAACTAACTCCCTCTCGTTTCAGTAGTGGTGGTGGTCTCTGTTTTGATATGATGTCTGATGACGTGCGAGGTGACGTTTTGATTATGCTCTGATGTTCCGTTTGTGACGCAGCGCCAAAAGAGGGAGAACATCCGTATCACGAAACCACAAACACGCTTGTGAGTGACACGCTATCAGCACCGAGCGTTGGGGAAAGGGGGGGGTGCTTACGTGGGATAATAATTGGTTTTGAATTTGCTCAGCTATGAAAACAAGAGTGAGATCCATCTTGGAGACATTCTAATCTGGACCTACCAGTGGAACAGGCTCTCTGTATGTCTTCCTTATCTGATGCCGGTGATCGCCCCATTTAAAACAATCGGCCACACTTTTATTGCTCTTATATTGAGTGATTCCAACAGAAAGTGTTGGCCCCCGCTGCCCTGATGTGGCTGCAACCGATGATAAGGCAGTTAGCAACAACATGGATACGGTTTGGAGGCTAGCTGTTATTCCACTTTATAATTCTGCACAAGCCTCCCATGTGCTTATTTATCTTCTATAAACGTGCGTGACGTTCTGAGAGTGTGTCCTACGTAAACACTTGACCCGCCATGTGCGCCGGCTGCCGTTGACTGTCAGTGCGTTGCACTCCCAGAAATAGAAAGTGATCCCTGCTGCGTGGAAGGCCTCTCCGCTTGACTCCCAGCTGCACTTGGCTCAAGTTGGCTCCGTCATTTACATCTCAAGCTGTTTCCTCTTTCATAGGGAATAAAGACCAGGCTTGATATAGCTTTTTATGTTTCTCTCTGGAGGCCATTTATCCCCCCCTTCCCCCAGTCTTTTTGGACAGATTTCCCTTTTCTGTCCCGACTGAACATTTCCACAGCTGTGGCCAGAGGAATCTAAAGTAGGAGAAGCCACCGCAGAGTGTAACTGCAGTTTGTGTGTGTGTGTGTGTGTGTGTGTGTGTGTGTGTGTGTGTGTGTGCCCATGGGGGTTGGGCTGTCATGTTGCCTTCCACCCCAGTCATTTGCTCTGGACAGCTCCATGGTAACTTGCATGGAAAAGAGACGTTGGATTGAATATTTAGGATGCCTTTGCTGTTGTTTCACTTGTTTGCGTTGTTCCACTTAAGTCCTCCCCAATGAATGAACAAAATGAAGGGCGTTTAAGTATTTCTTAAGGTCCGGTGCTGGGCTCAGAAGACCCGCTAAAAAAGAAAACAGAAATGCCCTCAAAGGTCAGGCTTGTCTTAGTTTGAAATTCTTCATTATGTCAGTGGATATTTTGGTGTAAAATGGCTGGGAACGCGTCTTCAGATGCGCTCATCTTCCTTCATTTTCCCTGAAATGTCTTGAAAGGCGTATCGATATTCTCCTGAAATTGACAGTAATCTTAGATGCTATTATTTTGAAAGCGACACCTAACTTGCATTTGGCACAGTTCTCCTCAGTAGTCCCCAACATTCCTCCTACAGTAATCCCTTCTTGTTGAGATTATACAAAGAGGGAGATGAGACGAGCGTGCAGGTGTAACACAATCCCCCCCTCGACCGCTGTCAAATCATGTCGGCGCAGCGTGGAGTGGTTGCTGCATTGTGCCAGAAAGCGTGTTAGCGTTCTTTCCTCCTCGTGTGGGTTACAATCATCTGTCTTTATAGTTTGTCACTAGGACAGATTTATGGAGGATAGTAGCGCTCAAGACAGATCAAATGATGGCACTGGGGCCTTTTAAGGGATTGTGAAGCACATCGGGGTGTTGCTGCAGAGTGCTGTGCCAACACTTTTGGGTCTTTTAAATTAGTAACCCAACGGTTTAATGGGAAACATGTTGCAAATTCAATGTGTTTGAGCTGACCGTGTAGGATTCTTCTTTTTAAAAGCTTGACAATGAGACAAGACAGAAGGTGCACTGAAAGAGCTGCGGCATTGAAAAGAGTGGATCAAGAGGCAGCGTTAGCATTAGCATCAGCAGGCTCCGCTGTCAGGATGCCTCAACGGGGTGCAAGTGTTGACATGTGACGCAACCCCAGACGACCTCAGCGCAGCACTGGTGTAAAAAGAAAAATCTACACTGAGAATCCTCATTATCATATGAATGAGCGTCATGAGGGATGTGGCACATCTCACCAGATTCCTTCTGGGGGTTTTTTTCTGGGGGGGTTGCAAACTCAACAAAGTGTTGTCTGTACAGAGAAGGAACGAACTGCTGTGTGTTTTGCCAAAAGAGGAGCCTCCATGAAGCAAAAGGGATTCAGCAAATAAGAGAAAAGCCTTTTGGGAACCGACTCAAAAGAGAAAAAGGAATCAGTCAGAGGGTTTTGGACATGAATATAATTAGAACTTGGATTAATATCGGGCTCATGTAGGGACAACAGCATGTCCAGGAAATATCCTTCCTCTCCGTATTCTCTTCCACATTCCGGCTTCTATTTCCTCACTCAGATGTGCGCCTGTGCTTTGTGTGCTCGGACCATCTGTGGCCTTCAGGTCAAAGGTGTCAGCGCTCCGTGCCCTGAACACATCATCGTCACGCCATCAAGACATAAGGCTGTCAGCCTCTTTTAAGCAAATTTAAATCAGATCAATTTTGCTTTTCACTCTGCCTTTTACTTAAAAAACACCTGTCATTGTGTGTTACACCGAAACACAAATTAGTGGGCAGTAATTTTTCATGCTGTCCCAGTTTCCAACAGACACAACTTTTATAAAGGTTGTTACTTATTTAAGACTTCTGAGGATGGACTAGTGATTGTTTTAGTTTTACAACCCATTGTTGCAAAGGGTGTAAAACAAATACATCTCTTAAAGTGTCTCAAATGTTTGGCAAATCACAGCTTTGTGGATGTGAAAAAGTGCAAGTGTCCTCATGGCTGGATGTCGGATTGTGGTTTAACTCTTCCTCATTGAGTCCACCCTCCGTCATGCACCAGCTTCAGGAGTGTGACGGCGGAAGGAGACGGCAGCGGTGGCGGCGAGGCTGTAAACACGGAGCTGTGGTCTGGAATGCTGCTCGTGTCAGAACACGCTTCCTCTTTCAGCTATGAAAGACCCCTTAAAGACGATGGCATGCTGACAACACCTCCGTGTGCAACCATCGCACCTCTGTTTAGACTTCTTACCAGCGTGCCGACTGGTGAAATAGTTTAACATCTTCCTCCATTTTGGCGCAAAAAAGTTGTTTCCTAACCAACATCTTCCTTGTTTTCCAGCTACAGTTTTGTCATCCTAAGATTTATTTCCTGGAGATGGAGCTGTGTTCTTCCATTTTAGACTCCTGACATAAAAACACATAAAGCTGCTTTCAGGAACCTTTACTTTGGGTCTATTTTTAGGTTGAGGCTGATCTTTTTCCACTTGAAAAAGTTATAAACATGTCTGGAGAGGACTGACAAGTTAAAAAGTGTTTGTAGAAAGCTCAAGGAGGCCGGAAAACAAACCTTTTCTCTGTCTTAGAGTCGGGCTTGCTGGGCCTTCAAATCACTGCTGGACAAAATCTGTATGAGTTCATTGAGATATATTAAATCATGTACGTGTTTGTATGTTAGGATACATTATATGGCAGCCTTAATCCAGACACAAACACACCAGTTCATCTCATCTGTTTCTGGCAGGAATCCTTCCTTAACTTAAACAAAGCAAAATGGAGGAAATAGCTAAAGATGTGCTCTGTATGCTAGCAGCACAGTGCTGTGTTTAAATTAAAATGAAATGAATGACAGAGGGGCCGAGATGGGCGGTGATTTCCTAGTTCGACTGCTGTTTGTTGTTTCGAGAGGTTAGGAATGCCTCAAAAGGTGGATTCTATTCTGACCAAGCTGTTTCAGTTAGGCAGTGGTGCCTTATGTAATCAGCCGGAACGCAGAGGGATCAAGGCCGGCGTGTTCCTCAAGTAGGTTCGGGGGGAAATAAAAGTTCCGAGACTTGTTTTGTTTAGGTTTGTGTATTTATGAGCACCGACAGAACTTTATTTTTATTATAACTAAAATTCAGAAGAGAAACAAAAACATTCCAGTCTTTTCTGCACCGATGTGCTAAAGGTGGCGTGCGACACACTGCAGCTCTCTGACTGGGCCGACAGGGAATCTCCGCTTCTCTCAACAGTTGCCTTTGACTTGGTTGCGTGATTCGGGTAACTTTGCCGTTCTGGTCCAGCTCTTGAGTGATTACGTTGGTGAGCGACTCCGCTCTGCTCTGTTTGCTTAGCTGATGCGGCCGTCAGCATTCGGCCACATCTTAAACCCCAGTAAAGGTTCTCTGGCTGGCACAAGGCTTCGCCAATAAAAGCAACCCAAAATACCTTCGTTTTCACTGACTCGGTTATAAAAAAGATTCAAAGCAGACCCCCAAGAAAGCCCCTCCTTTGACATTTTTAACAATGCAACCCAGGGACCTGCTGGATGCCCTGTGCTCAATTTCAATGTTTTGTAGAGAGAAAATAATCCGGAGTCTGTAATTTGCTGGATGTCAGCGTGGCGTGCGCACCAAACACATTTCCTTGTGGAAAGGAGAAGTTGTCATTATAGCATGTGGAGGGGCTTGTCTGGGAGCTGCCGAGGATCAAAACAGTCTTTTACGCGATGCTGCTCTACATGTCAGAGCAAGAACGTGCCCATCAACCATCACGCACACGCTCGGAGGTTGTTTTTCTCGGGTCGGATCTCTTGTCTGCTCTGGATTTCTAGGAACGCGAGATCTTTTATATTTGATTGCAGAGGAAAATAGAGACCTACGTCAACGCAGCCTTATCCTGCTTTTTAGGGGGGGAGGTGGGGGACATTAAAAAAACAGGCCACCATTTTTATAATCCCTCCTTTTCACTCACTGGTTGCTGCTATTTCAGCAGTAGTTTTCCCCATTCTTCTCGCTGCTGTGATGCGTTGCTCTGTCATGTGTTTCCAGGTCCATTTCTTGCTCTCAGCCGTTATTAAGGAAGACAGGAGGTGTTTGACCTCAATCAAACTGATGACGTTTAACAGCAGAGAAATGACCCAGAGGACAAATGAGAGGCTATAAAATCTAAGGGTGTCAATCAGTGGTCATTACCTTGTGGTTTCTTGATACAGATGTTTTCTCAAAAACTTGACAGGACACGAGATAAAATCATTAAGTTCATTCATGATGATGATGATGATGATAATGGTTTCCTGTCAAATTTGTTTTTTAATGTTCCTGAGTATAAAATCCCCAAGTTTAACCCTCTTTCTTCTTTTTGTTAGCTTTCATTGAGAATGTCCAGACACCCTGCGCTAATGGTCAGCCCGGTGAAAGTCATCCAACGTGGCGGCAGCCGCTCACCACCATCACGGTCTCTAAGAAGCGCAACTGGTTGCAGCAGAGCTCCCTGGGGAGGAATCACTGCAGCAAGGATGAGCTCCCGGGACTGCTGGGAGCCGAGGAGGAGGGCAGTCAGGGCTCCCATCAGCCGCCGCCTTGTCCCTGTCCGGACCAAATAAGAATTTCAGCGACAGTAACACGGCCGGCACGCCTACACCTGCCTCAGGTTAGCCGTCATATGTCTTGACGGTACATAGAGTGGTTAGCTTAGCGTAGCTCTTTGTTTGTGTGCTGAGTTTAGCACCAACAAGGATGAGACTGTAGTTTCAACAACGCATTATTTCTACCTAATAGGACACTTGAGGATGTTTCATTGGAGGTGGTCATCTTTAGCTTGTCTGATATTTTAGGTGAACATCTGCCAGTCAAAGGAATCCGCTCAGTTTCGGAGCGTGGACCCTGCAGAGGAGAATGATGCCGATGACGAAGGAGAGATCTGGTACAACCCCATCCCTGAGGACGAGGAGCCAGAGGTCTCTCACCGGCCCTCCGTGCGACTCTTGGTCCCGTCTCGAGTGGCTCCTCAGAGGAGGCCCAGCAGGGGAGGGGACGTAGGGCATCTCCTGGAGGTGCCTGGAGAAAACCTCGGCAGTGGCGGTTCGGGAGATGGGAGCCAGGGGAACGGTGCAAATTCCGCTGAGACGCTCCTGCTGCACAGACAGATGCTGGTGTGTAAACCTCAGGAGGAGGGCGGAGCCAGCAGGGCCGCAGGTATGGCAGAAACCTCATGGATTTCCTCCTTTTTCCGCATCTTGAACCTGTTTTCATTCGTGCACATTTGAGGTGCTGCGGAGCCAAAAGCTATGTGCTGTTTGTTTGGTCTCTCAGTCGATGTTCTCACGCCTTGATCACTAATTACAGCTCGTGCTGACATTAATCGTCACAGCATCCACAGTCTTATGTAGCTGCTCGCAAGTCCTGACATTTGAATGCGTTGATTAAGATGTCGGAACATTGGAATAACGTCGGTGACTACATTCAAACCTGAGTGTTTGAATCGAAGAACAAACGAAGCCTCACACCTATTTTTGCTCTGAAAGGAGCTTTGGCTGTCTGATCATATCAGTCCATATAAGCGTCTCTCATTAGTTAAACTGAGGCGGACATTAGCCAGGAGGAATTCAGTAACGGCATTCCTCGGAGGAAAGGATATCTGTGTACGTGTGACTCGCACAAAGAGCTGTACGTTTCTTTCATCCTCCGTGTTTTTCACCTTTTTCTCCATTTCAAGACAAAAGCAGAAACTATTATGAACGCTCTGGCTTCCTCTCAGCGCACGCTTTGTGTGCGTTCCACTGCTGAGTTCAACCCATCGGTGCATTTTGAACGCAGCCTATAATTGTCAACACTTTCGTGGTGTTGGTGTTCAGTTGTAGAACAAAGTGCTCCTTAAACCCAGGGCGGTAAGGAGTGAAATGACTGGTTTGGAGAGGTCCAGTGTGTAAGATCAAGCGATCATGGCTTATTATTATCATTAAAGATTCTGTTCAGAAAGGTTTGTTTATTCCAGGTTACCATGGAAACATGGCAGGGCGACATTGTCTATGACCATAATGGGGGGACCTGCCTCAATATTTTTTATACCAATATCTCACTGTTTGATGTGTTGAACATGTCATAATCTTACTTTGCCAAGAGAGAATTGAAAATCTGACCCCCAGGAAGTGAGACCCAAACTAAGACCACAACATATAAGGAGCTCAGTGCTAACCTGAGGTGTTGCTCCATTACCCAGAATAAATCTGTCCTTAGCAAGGACATTGGAATAATTGGCGCTTGATCAACCCCTTGATCCACACGTCTAACTCTTGGCCGTCTCGGGCGTCACGTGCAGCTCAGAGAATCTCTGTCCTGAGAGACTTTCCCTGTCGGATTAGGATTAAACCAGCACCAAATGAGTCTCAGGGCGCCGCTCCAGGAAAGACAACGGTCATGACACACAGAACCAAAGAAAAGAAAGCTATTTCTGATATTCTCAGAAGAGTTAGAGCAGTGGGTATTTTTGGACGCATGAGTTGCCTAATTGGTCCTTTTAAAGGAGATTAGTGCTGTTCTGCCCGTTTCATCATCATCTGATTACCGAACAAAGATCTGAGCCTCATTTAAATCCAAAAATGTGACGCTGGTTAGCGACAGGCGGCCTGTGACAGGACGCCTTCACTCATACCCTTGCTCTGGAAGCGCTCCCCCACCCCCGCTGCTGCTGTTGACTTTGTAACAGATTGATTCTTGTGGGTTTGGCGGCACCAGCCCACACTTGACTGGCACATAAAAGAGCCACAAGCCCCGCTGTGTGTCAACAAGGAGGGAGAACATTCATTACTGTTGTCTGACTGGTGCGTGTGTGCACGTTCAGTGGCCTTGTTGGTTTGAAATCAAAGGGCCAAATGTTCTGGTTGTTATTAATTCAGGGTTTATCAGATGCATCCTGCTCACGTTCGCCCCGTATTTAGGGTCAATAAGTGGGCCTGAAATGTTCTGTTTGGGTCGCAACGTGTCGGCTGTGTTGAGCTGGTGCTACGGCAGATGTCAGGTACCCGATGGCGTCCTCTGCTCCATATCACCCAACGCACGTTCTATTTTTGGCGAAAGGCTCATCGAGCTGCACAGCGCAGATCGAATGGTCCACATAAATGACACCATGAGTCCAGGCAGCGTTCAAGATAACATACACGTGTTAGGGATTGAACTATCGACCAAACATGCAATTTATTGTGTTGTTTAGCGTTGTTAGCATTTAGTCCGATATTAGATTAGATTAGATTAGATTCAACTTTATTGTCATTACACATGTCACAAGTACAAGGCAACAAAATGCAGTTAGCATCTAACCAGAAGTGCTTAAGTAGCGAATATCCATTCTTATGAACGAAAATCAAATCAAGTCCCAACGCAGTTATTGTTTGTTTTGGTTTTTTAAAGCACTTGTGGTTGTGCATCACTGAAAATTAAATAGAAAAAAATCAATGAGATGTTCAATTTAAAAAGAAAAGTTTCATTATGCACAAAGCGATGCGCGATTCAAAGCCCTTTTAAACGTGCGTCCTCCAACATTGTCGAGACCTCAGCGAGCCACATCTTCACCACATCAACCTCCTCTGTGTGTGGGAGAACACATCAAGGGTTGGTGCACCGCCTCCGTTGGTGAAATAGGCTTTCGACAGCACAGCCAGACTACTCGAAACCTTTGTCTCCTCTCTTTTCAAGTCTTAATAAACAGCCCGTTTTATCAGCTCCCTGAATAAAAGTGTCTGCTGAATTAATGAAGCCGTGCAGATGTAGATGACTCTCTGCAGCCAGAGTTTTCCTCTGTTCGGCTGGCTGATCCCCCCCCGACCCTCCGGATACACTCCAGACTCCTCGTGTGCTGCCTATTGACTGACTTATTGTCCATCTGAATGCTCCATTTGTACTGAGAATAATGATTGATGGACTTTCGGGGTGGTGTGTGAGGTGTCCTGCCAATCTCTTGTTCCATTTTGTGCTTGCGTGGGGCATCTGGACTGACTCAGAATGGGATCAGCGCTATTTCTGGGGGTTGTTTTCATCAAAATGGTGACTGCATTTTGAGAATTAGCTCCGTGGGTAACATGAGAGGTGAGAGCTGGTATCTGACCCTGGATGGTGGGTTCACAGATGGGCCTGGAGGAAGTCAACAGCGATACTGTGAGACCTGAACTTCAAAGCAGCAGATTCTTTAGTTTGGCTCTAGATGTGAAGTTCAACTCAACTCCTGGCTCTTTCCTTCTGGTCTGTTCTTCATTTCATCACCACAGAAGCTGCTGAAACCCAGATCTGGATTCTTTGATGATGTGATGAGTCGGCAAATGGATCGCAAAATCAACAAAATGTCAGTTGTTGCAGCTTTTACTTTTATTTTAGTTGGATGCAACAATAATGGCACATAAGATACATACCTGGATGTTATCATTAGTATGGAGTTGGATCAGGTTTTATCGTGAAATCCAAGTCAAGTTTAACTTGAAATATTACTGTTTGAACTTTGCATTTCCCTGTTCTGTTAGATTAATTTTCTAGAATTCTTAAAAGTGGTGTTGCTGCTGTAGAGATAGAGAGATTTAAAAGAAAGTTCTTTCTGCGAGTGTTTGACATCTGTGCTTCATTTTTGAGCAGATTTTGCAACCTCAGCAAATTTCTTTCCTCCCAAATGTTGGACTTGTACCGAACATTGCTCAAACTAAATTAAATGCTTCTGGTCCTTTCGTCAATCTAATGAATAAAGGATGTTCATTTAGAGAATTAAACACATTTAGTGTGATTATTTAGGACAGAAAGAGACTTTTCACACTGCTGAAACCTTGAACGCTGATTTTGAGTTTGCTTCTGCTCATATTTGGCTTCAGACATTGATTCTAATTAACACATTAAGGAAGAAAAAGAATTAAGTGATGTTTTAAGGCAATAAAAATCCCGCTTCTTGCTGACAAACCTATTTGTTTCTGGACTCATTTGACGGCAGCCGCCGTGTAACCGTTAGCGCCGCGTTCTTTACAACGTGACCGGCTGGTGGAAGCTGTTGAGAATGAGCAGCCAGTGTGTCGGCTGAGTTACAGCAGAGCAGGAATTCCTGCAGTGGTAGGAGGCCTAAGTACATGAGGGCTGCATTGGCAGGGGGCCATGTTGTGCTACTGGGAAGGCCTGCATGCCTGGATATATTAGCAGCTATTGTGATCAACCTGCCGCGGCCCCTGAAAGGCGTTCCAGCGCTGAATGAGTTCGAACCCAAGCGTCTCGGTCGCCGCGTCGAGAAGCTACATAATGGCCAGCTACGCGCATTCATCTGCTTATTTACGTTCCCCTTGTTTGTCAGCACAGCCGGCGTCTTTCTGTCTTTATATTTAATGCACAGATTTGGCAGCTGTGACACAGACACACTCGAGTGGTTCTGCGGAGGAGACCGAGGAGATAGCCGTCCCCCTCTGAGGCCTTATCAAGAGTTTGCTTTGTGTCTGCTTCACTCTCTCTTGCACACACACACACACGCACACACACACACGCTTGCATGCACGCACCTCTTCTGTTTGATTGAAAGACATTTAAATCCATTTTGAGCAGTTTTGCATGCACATAGAGGATTGGAGACACGTCATATTTTACACACACCCTCCTCCTACACCTGTCTGGTGCCAGTGCTGTGAAAAGAAGCCATAAATTCCTGGCCTTTGTTAAGAGGTGTCAGTGGCCGAGCGCCTGAGGAGGGTCAGGCGGGCCCGTGTGTGTAAGTGAGCGTATGCGTGCATACTTACATGCGCACTCTTTGTGTCACAGTAATCTGGTGAGTGCATGTGCGTGTTTAAACGTTGGGGGTGGACACAGTTACACGGCTCAGGTGTCACCCAGAGATATGCGGGACCTTTTGCCCTTTGACCCAGGGACATGGCCCTGGAGGGCTGGATGTCAAACCATCACCCCGGAACCTCAGCCAGGTGTCATGTTGCTATGTGGACTGCTGCCATAAGGAGCGTGTGTGTGTGTGAGCAAGTGTGTGTCGAAGGCAAAGAAGCAGAAATCGTTAACCTGGCTTGTGGTTATTGCAGTTTAATAACCACAAGCACGTGTATACAGTAGGTATGTTCACTCAGTATTATCTCATGTATCATGCATTAGATCAGTGCTTTCTTTCTACCAAAAACATTAAGGTTTAAAAAAGTGAATTGTTCTGCACGTTGATATTGAAATGCTACATTCAATAATGTGGTCTTACTAAATAGCCTCTATATTAAAAGATTTTTAAAGCGTTTTTGTTTTGTGGGGACTTTATATGCCATTTTGGGAAGATGCTAAAGCACGATGTATGGAAGAAGCTAAGGTGACACATTTGTGTTTGTTCTACTCACGACGATACGCTGAGACATTTGGGAGGAGTGGGCCTCAACCCTGAGCAGAAGTGACCGCTGGTTGCAACACTCCCCAGATGCTGTTTGGTGGGTTTACATGCAGCACCCTCCACCCATGTTCTCCCCTCTCAGAGCGCCTCTGTGTCTATTATTGGCAGGAAGCCTTGACAGGGAAGGCTACTCAGCCAGAGGGGAAAGGAGGCTAAACATGGTTCGGTGAGGAATGTGAGAGAACAGCCGTGTTCATTTGTACATTCACCAGCCGGTCTGCCAGCCTTCCACTCGACCATCCAGACCTCTGAGAGCCTGGACAAGGGGCGCCTTTGTCCCCCCATCTGGTGGCTACACCCTGCCCTGCTCCTGCCCCTGCCCCCATCTTACTCTTCTCTGCATCCTGTTGTGCCTCCTCTGCTTCGCTCTTTTCACTTACAGGCACTTGCCCCAGAATAGCACAGCAGGTCCCCTCTGAAAATAGAGCTGGTGATGTTGGCAGGGTCAAGCTCTCTCTCTTTTACCATCTTTCTCTCTATTTTTTTACAGAATATCTATTGTTCCAAAATATAATTAGCTTATGAAACGGGAGCGATCAGTAAAACCAGTCATACCCAGCAAGTTCGTCGCCGGACGTGCACCCATCGTGATGCGTTTGTTGATTCGGATACGTTTGCACGCCGTTGATGCACCGCCCAACGATCATGTCCCTGTTATAGTGGAATGCTTTTTATGAGTCTGCGTCAATGACTTTTCAGATAACAGTCTTGTATTTATGTCTCACACACAGTGATTTAATCAAGCATAGCTAGTAAATATCGATCATAGCAGCGTCAAATTGCGCAATAATTATAGTCCAGTGACAGGAAATGTCTTGTTGGGTGAGGAAAAGAAGTCTGGTAGACTAAACAAAATCTGGAAGTTCCACATGCTGTAGATCTCTAGACCCCTAAATTGAACGTTATAGATATTTGGTCAGGCGAGAACTGCCTACGACGTCAAATCCGAATGGACATTTTTCAGCTTGAGTAATTACTGAGTAACCGTAGTTTGGGTGTCTTTAGACAGGCATTTTCCTCCTTGCCGACCACTTTTTTCCTGGAGCGCCAACTTACGACATTCCTCTTCAATTTCCATGCTGTTTGAAGGAAAGAAACCCACCTTAATAAAAGGGCTTTGTGGAAACTCTGAGTGTTTTTCATATCTTCAGCAATTCAGCAGCATGTTTCTGTTAAACAGTTAATGTTCCAGACCAGTGGGTCCTATCGCCTGTACCAGTGTTTTGTGTGGCTTGAGAGTTTCTGAAGCGCTGGCAGTCAGCTGATGAGAGAGTTGTGTTTTTACCCTATTAACTTGATGGATGTGACACATATGTTTAATAATGAGCCGTGCATATTGTGAATTTAATGTTTTATCTACTTGTCTTTATTCAAACCACTGTATTTGCTGTCTTAGCTGAAGATTTTTGACCTTCAGAAAGCATAAATTACCCTGACAGTGTCTAACATGGCAGCATGGCACACAAGGATTGGGTTTGCTGAAGAAAGAGGCAAAATTGACACCATTCTGATGCACCAGCTCGGACAATGGTTGCCGTTGTCTAGCATAATAGGCTAGTTTAAAGCATCAGCTGCAGGCAAGGGGCAAATCATTGAGGGAAGATGAGCAGGCACTAAAATAGTGCTGAAAATGATAAAGTCTTGAAAATGGCACACAATTTTCAATAATAATGGAAAACATTCTGTGTTCTGAAAGTATTGTTGTATTTAAGGGTTTCATCCATGATTAGTTGGGTCTTAATCGATTTTTTTTTTGCCTTTTGTAGATGTCTCTGACCTTCCAAATGGGGTCACCTCCCCTCCTTCCAGTCCCAACCCAGCCAAAAAGAGCAGTTCCATCAACTGGTCCTTCCCAGATAGGATTAAATCCCCGCGTACTGTAAGGAAGATCTCCATGAAGATGAAGAAGCTTCCGGAGCTCAGTCGGAAGCTCAGCGTCAAAGGCACCCCGAGCAGCAGCAACAGTGGGAACAGTCAGTTGGAGCCCAGGGCCCATTCTCCCCGTAACAATGGGAGTAGCTCAGAGGCAATTCCGCATTCTTCAGGCCCCCCTAGGCTAGCTGCATCAGGAGCCGGGCCCGCTAGTCGCAACGTGATCTCCCGCTACCATCTGGACAGCAGCGTGTCCACTCAGCACAGCTTCAATAAGAAGAAGAATAACGGCAGCTCCAAATCTGCCAGTAAAGGTGGCTACCTCAGTGACGGTGACTCCCCAGAGCTGGTGGCCAAGTCTGGGAAGCACAGCTCTGCAGAGGGGAAGGCGGGGAAAGTTAAGGACCCGGAAGGAAGCGTCCCAAACTCCAAACTGAGTGGGACAGAGTTGGACATCGACGCGTTCCGCCACTACAGTTTTACAGAGCAGCCCAAGTGCAGCCAGTACATCTCTGGACTGATGAGCCTACACTTTTATGGTGCAGAAGACCTGAAACCTCCTCGCGTGGACTCTCGGGATGTTTACTGCGCCATACAAGTGGATTCAGTTAATAAGGCCAGAACTGCTCTCCTCACGTGTAGAACTACCTTCTTAGATATGGATCACACCTTCAACATCGATCTGGAGAACGCACAGCATCTGAAACTGGTGGTGTTCAGCTGGGAGCCCACGCCACGACGCAACCGCGTCTGCTGCCACGGCACCGTGGTGCTGCCCGCTCTCTTCCGGGTGACCCGCTGCCACCAGCTGGCCGTGAAGCTGGAGCCGAGGGGGCTGATCTACGTCAAGCTGAGCCTGATGGAGCAGTGGCAGAACTCTCTGGACGGTGGGCCTGACGGAGACAGGGAACCTCAGGTGTTCGGCGTGGAGGCGTGGCGAGCGGTGGAGAGGGAGAACACGGGCCTTATGGTGCCGCTGCTCATTAGCAAATGCATCAATGAGATCGAAAAGAGAGGATGTCAGGTGAGTGGCTTTGCTTTGATGATTCATATTTTGGAAATACAACAAAGAAGAGAGACAATTACGTTTGTGGCTCCGTACAGGGATGCATAAAAATGTGTGGCTAAAAACCCTTCACCAATCCCTTCCTTCTAACAGAAATGAGGTTTTTTTATATTTCCATATCACGCTGGAGTGGCTCGTATGTAAAGGAGCTAAAATAATTCAACCGTGTCAGCATTCATGTGGGACGAGCCCTGCAGCCACCTTTAAGACTGCCATGAGCAGCATGAATAGACAAGATATCGCTACACTTTCTGATGTGGCGGAGCTTTCCCGAGGCCATCGGATCTTTTATCCGCAGGAGAAAAAGACTCCCAGTTAACAGAGCGATGTTGTGGCTGTGGAGTGGAATGTTCCCATCTTGTGACATTGTCTTTTTTCGCTCTGGGATTTTTTAAAGAAGTGAAAAAGACACAAATGGGGTGAAGAGCTTCTCCTAATTAGAGTTGAGACAGTGGCAATAAAAGTGTCTGTCCGGCATCCTGACTGACCCCCCCCTGGGGGGGACATGCCAGTGGCAGCGGGTGCCTGGGGCCAACAGGCAAACATTGGGCCACTCCAAGCAGCCTCACATCAGACTCCGCCCACAAATACTTGTGCAGCGTGTCAGGTTTCTGGCAGGAGTGCGCTGGAGATTAGGAGGCAATTCCTGAATTATGTTATTTATTACCTAACGTGAGGTAAGCGGAAGGTGTCAGACCTCTTCAGCGTGTTGTTGCTCAGGCTTGTGGTGACTCCTGCCTTCTCAGCTCGTTAACCCCGGAGAAGCAGTCTAGACTTTACTGTTGTCAAATTCATGATTAGCCTCTTCACGGCCCATCTTAACGTATCGGTGGTTGCATGGCTCTTACCTCCCATCTCTTCTGTTCAGTCTGAGGGGCCTGCTCTTGTGATTGTGTTTCCCCTCCACTGAATCCTGTTTCTTTTTACATTTCCCCCTCGTCACTCTAGTCCGCGTTTAGCTGCTGTCTTTTATTGCAGAGATGGGGAACAGACTTTACACATGGTATCAGTCTACGATCAAGCGTAACGGCTCCCTCGGGTTGCATTCAGAGAGGGGTTAGTATGGGATAGACAACAGATCTAGAGGTATTTGCAGGTCCTATCATTTAAAGCGCACAAGGCCAGACGTGCAGCAGTGCGCCTTTACAAATGATTATCTGGATGTGTGAGGGGTACTTTTTTTGAGAGGCTCTTAGAAATGAGTGTCCTGAGGGCTCCTCTGAGCTTTTAAGAGCCTTGATGATTGTGGGTGTTTTGAAAAGACTCCAGATAATGTCTGCACCAAAGATTGGAGTTATAGTGCTTCTTTTGAAAGGATCTGTCCTAGAAGCCTACATATAACCATAAAGAGAGTAAAGGACGCACGCGTGAGCAGATTTTGTGTGGCTGGATACCCCCTGAGGCCCTGACACGGAACTTACCGTCCAGAACCACAGTCCAACACACATGCATGTCATCAGTAATATAGTTTGTATGCATCTAGGCTAGCGTATAGATCCTGTTGATTGGAGGAAGAGTATATATAATAAATCCAAGGTAGTTTTCTTTGTCAACTGGACTGTATTTCTTCTCTTTGAAGACGTTTCGCCTTCTATCCAGAAGGCTTCTTCAGTTCAGTATATATAATAAATGGATTCAAAGGATTTTAGGTCTATGCATTGGAAATATACACTAGCAGATGAAAGTAGTTCACGTTAAGAGAGTAAAAATAATAATTGATTGCACATCGCTTTTGTAATCTCACTGAAATCCACATTTCCGTCAAAGCGGTTGTTTTCCTGGTCATTGTGTTGCTTTGCTGCTGCTCATAGGTGCATAGGTGTTGCCCGGTACCCACGGGGCAGACGTGCGAGCCCTCTTTCTGCTAACAGCTGTTGACTGGCTGCAGTCTGCCCCCGAAAGAGAGATTCTTTTTTTCTCTGAATGGACTTGTTGTTCATTGTGCTTGGCGACTTCTGTTTACACTCACACAAAGCCGAATCCCTGCCCAGTCCTTCCTCTTCTGCCCCTCTCGTGGGAGGGTTAGGGCCAGAGGTGAGCCCACAAATAGCACTTCTGCTGGGGGGACGCTGGAGCCCGGTAAGGCCAGTGGTCTCTGTGTGTGCAAATGTGTGTGGAACCAGACCCGGCACGCCATTCACAGCTCACTGGCTTAACATGTTACCAGGGCAACCACACCAGCCGGTCTGCTATGCCACATACCAGACAGACACATGTAGGAGAAATTATGGTATGTCTATAGCCGGGCCTAATCCTGACATAACAAGGAGGCCATTGGTGCAAAGTTTGAGCTATCGGATGTCAACGTCTGAAGGAAATGGTTCTTTGAGGTCACACGCTTGGGACTCTGGTGAAGAAATGTGGAAGATTAGCTGCGGCGAGTTTCCATTTTAAACGGCGGAGTGTCGGCAGAGTTTTCAGAAGACGTCGGTTTTTATTCATTCAGCGGTGGATTTGAAGTTTTTATCACACCTCTGAGTGTGGTTTGGCCAAACATCGAGTGTGTTTAGTATGGTTAACTTTCAAATATGCTGAGGAATGACGCTAACGGGTTAGAGGGTGTGGAAAATGCTGTCTGAAGCAGCAGTGTTTTATGTCACAATCCATCATTTTAAAGAATACATTAGCAAAACTTATGATTGGGAGTTTAAGGAGTCGTGCTGTGAATGTGGGAAGCTGTAAGAAACCATCTTCAGCTCATGCTAAAAGAGGAAACAACGCATTCGGCCCTGTTTAGATCAACACACAGATTGCAGCGTTTGAGTGCACGTCTGATCAATAGCGTCGTTCAAATGCTGTGTTCACCCGACCTACGTGTCCGTTTGCAGGTGGTGGGTCTCTACCGCCTGTGTGGGTCTGCGGCAGTGAAGAAGGAGCTCCGCGAAGCGTTCGAGAGGGACAGCTACGCCGTGGAGCTGTGTGAAAACATGTATCCTGACGTCAACGTCATCACAGGTACCACAAAAAGACCAGGTTATTTCTTCATTAAATGGTCTTTCCTGCAGTCTCACAAACAACCTTTTATCATTAGGATATTACATAATACACCCAGTGCATAAAAATATTGTGTTTCCCATGACAGTGTCAGAACAAGTGAGCCCAAATAAACCCGTTGCGAGAAGCTGAAACTCATGATTGTTTTCCAGAATAATCAGATGCTCCGGAAATAATGATGATCGAGAGACTCTTCCGAGGCAGCAAACTACATAGATAGATGGGGACCAAAGCATTCCAGCTCCCAGTAAAGCAACAAATGTTTCTTATTTAAGGGACAGGAAGTGGTTCCGTTTTGGGCTCTTTACACTCAGAAGATTTAAAGTTTGAAGGGGTTTTTTGGATGAAAAAAGTGGGCAAACATTTAAATACACTGCGCATGGAGAAATAAGTACAAGTCCTTAGATACTTATATTTCATATATGAGGATCATACTTCAGAAATATTGTCCAAATTTCTGAAATGAGTGAAATGAATAAAGGAAGTTATTAGTGGGTGTGAGGAAGTTGTTGCACATGAATGTGCATTAACAACAGAGCAAACGGGACATATTTGAAGTGATTCAGTATTGATCTGGTACTTTCCCAGCAAACGTGCCTGAACTGGCGAGTCCGACACAGATGGGTCAGCACATGTGTACGAGTGTGAGTCTGCCATTGGTAGTAAAAGCATTCCAGCAGTCAAGCAACAGTAGAGAGCAATGGGAAGGGCACACACACACACACACTGTACATTCAGGTCATTCCTTTTCCTGGTTAGCGGTTGAGACACGCTCTGCATCATTTTACTCCTATTCAAACACATTTCTTTTATAAATGCCTTGTATCATCGCAGAGGAATTGTCTTCATATTTGACCATTTAAAAAGGTTCCTCGACTGAGAGAATCTCAGCTCTTTATTGTATAGAAAAACAGCCGTGTCACTATGAAGGAGAAAATGACTTGGTCATGATTTTTGATTCTCCCCTCAAAAAAGAGGAAGACCACGGAAACCCCTGGGCATTGTTGGAGCCGCTGTTGGTTTTGGGAAGGGGCCCCCGCATAGGCGTCGTCCTACCATGCTTGCTTTGATCCACACGCATTTGCATGGCAGGGCAAAGACCACAGTTAACAGTTGAGCGGGCCAGGAAAAAAGGGCCGGCATCAGCTCGGACTGTTGGTTTTCGCTCGCTGCCTAAATTTGCTCCACCAAGCGAGTGGCTGTTGCAGATGGAAGAGTGGGTGGAAGTGGACAGGGAGAGGGGGAAGGGCGGCAGGTTTAGCATGTTCAAAAATGTCCAGCTGGGATTCAATTATATGTTTATTCTTAAAGCACACTCTTACCAAACGTTCGGCTCAAAAACTCTTCCAGGTGATTGACACTTTTCATTTATATTACCAGATTTCATCATTCTCTTTTGAAATTCCTCCCAGCGTTGTTGTGTCTCCTTTGAAATATAAAGGCCGATTATTGGATTAAACTGGAGTCCCTCCAAAGTAAAGTCAGACTAGGCTAATAAGTGAAGATCCAGTGGATGAGATAAGAGGGCTGCTGTGTCACACGGCTAATTTAAAAGAGGAGGTAGTGAAAGGGATTATCCAGAGATCAGAGTTCAAGCCAAAGCTTGCACAACATGCTCAGTGTGCGGCGCTCATTTGTTTCAAATCACAACCTGTTGTTTCAAATCACAATTCAGTGGAAGTGAGAAAAAAAGAAAAGCGAAACAGGGTTTGTCTCTTTATCGCACTCTCTGTAAACATGGGAGACAGTGTGTGTGTGTGTGTGTGTGTGTAGGGGGGGGGGGGTGTTGATGTAGGAACGGCGGAAATATAACCTCCATCATGTTCTAACAAAAGCCAGAACTCATTTTTCTGAGGAAAATCTCTCAGTTGGAAGTGGCAGTAGCTCAAGGAAGGGTGGGGGGGGCGTTGACTGGTGAAGTTTGCTAATGAGTAATCCATCAGCTCCAGTTGTTTTGGCCTTCCAGTGGAACCAGTGAGGTCCAAAGGCTGGAAACGGGGAGACATATTTGTCCACCGTCTTCACAACTGAAAGGACGGCCTCACAAACCCTGCTGGAGGACACAGCACAGGTATTGATCCCAGTTTACGGGACTTCATTTGCCTTTCCTGACTTGCCTTTTCCGTGGTCGACTCCCCTTCCCCCCCACCCCCGGCGGTACTCCAGTGAAGACATGGAAAGTCATTAACAAGTGCCCCCTTTGTTGCCGAACAAACACAGATGGTATTTGGCTCACGCATGAAGGATTAGCTGAACCCTGGGCTGGCCTGGGGAAGCAGGCGAGCACTTTACAAAGCGCTGCAGGCCTGCGTGGGTGTCGGGATATTTCTGCAGGTCAGGAGCCCAGAAAACTGACACGTTTCTGAGGGATCAGAACCAGCATGAACCAGCGCCGCTGTGCCCACAGTCGGGGAGGACTTTTGCTCATCTAGGGCACCAAAGGCTGCGGAAAAGCTGACCGTAAAATGCTCCACCAAACGGGGAAGCAAGGCACATACGTCTCCTCTGGCCCCCTCTAGTGCTGTGGGGGCTGGCAGGACGGCACGGATGGGGCCAGACGTAGAACAAACCCCCATTTGTTCTCCAGGCGAGGCGTTGACGGCAGCTCTGAAAAGAGTAGTGACCTTCCCCTTTGTTTGAACAACAGGTCAAAGGTAGAGCCGTGCCCTGGCGCATTGTGCATCTTGTAGCGTTTGGTGGCGCATTTTAGAGGCTGAAAAAGTCTGAATTCCTCTTTAAAAAAGCCTCGATGCGCTGCCGCGTCGGTTCTCTTTATTGCCGGGCCAGTTTTAATCGCAAGATGAATGATAATTGCTTTCTTCTGTTATCTCCGCGCCGTTTTGGGGTGAGATCAGCAGACGCCCGGCGTGTTTTCGTTGTCAGCTCGCCCGTGAACGGAAGTGAGGCACCTGCAGGGAAAACACGCTGAGCCCGCGACCTTGTGCGTGTGTGTTTATGTTTCACAGAGCGTGTGTATGTTTATTACCGAATCAGGAACCAATAGGGGCGCGTAGACGGAAGTAAACACAGGCACTGACTCATAGCAGGTTAATGATCGACCCGAATGGCTGTGTTCTCAGCACTCCAGGGAAACGCGTGTGCGCACGCATGAGCTAAAAGCTCACTGGTTTCAGCCCGACCCGGCTAGCGTGTATGTTAAAGGGGTCGTGCATGGCGTGTGAGCCAAAGACTGGATATTGTGTTTCATGTATCAAATCCGTGCCGCTGTTGTTGTGTCTTCCCGGCACAGAGGGGGTCGGGGGGGTCTGCGGCGTGTGGGTTTAAGCTACACCATATCTGCACACTTCATCCTCCTCATCTCCCCCCTGCTGAGATAATAATGAAATCACACAACTGTTTTTCTTTTGTTTCCTGGATGTCTTGTTGTCCCGAGACAAACTGATTATTATTATCTCCAAAAACTCCAGAGAAAGAATGACAACAGGAAGCCGGAGGACGGCCCCTCCGTCTAATCTGCGCTGGAGATCAGCTCGGCTGAGTTGTAGATAAGGACGGACGTGAATCAGAAACACAAACAAAATGCAACGGTTGCACCACGGCCCAGCGAGACTCACTCACAGGGGACATATTTCATTACAGCGTCATTGTATGAAGTTCTAAGTGCATGTTTGCCCGGAGCTGCGTTAGTCTGACCTGGCTAATTTACAGGCTGACACAGGACGCCAGTGTGTGCTTGAAGAGTAGATGTGTTTGTGGAGCTTGAAAAGCCACCATTGAAGGCCACTTAGCATGTGTGAGTGTGTGTGTTTTCATGTACATGTGTACTGTCACTGTACCGCATATAGGATGGGTTTTTTTAGGGCTTGGTAATACACACAATATCATTCTAATGCCTAAATTATATATGTATATATTTCCTATTTGTTTTATGTTGAAATGACTATAATAGGCATTAAAATCCAGGCTTTTTAGGTCTGAATTGGGATTATGCACAACAATGGTCGGTGTATTTTCTGGGTAAAGTGCGCTTAAACAGCTTGTCATTAGCTAAAGGGAAACAAAGCAAATGCGTGTAAATGATGACAGACATTGAAACCGAGGCTACTGGGAAACCTTGTGCTGGATTTTAGCTCCTTTCACTGGATAATCTCAGATTTGACCGGCGCGCTCTCCTGTGCGGCGCTGCAGTCAATTAGAAAAGGAAATCTTGTCATTTAAATATGCAAAAATGGGACTGTTTAAATGAGAAAAGACAATGGTAGTTAGGAGCAGGGTGAAATTTTTAAGTCTCTGGGTTCCTTAAAGAGCGCAGCGAGGATTTAGCGGGATTAGCGAGTTAGCGTGTTAAGTGGCGTGCTCAGTTCCCCTGACTGTGCCACAAGGTTGAGAGTGGATTTATAGTAAATCGCATTGTAGTTTGCTGTGAATAGAAGGTAAGAAATACCTCCACTAAAGTGGGACTTCCTATTTCCAGATGCCTGCTCTAATCTGAGTCAGGATTGTGTCACTACTTTGGGGAATTTCTGTGAATCGGGTCAGGGTTAGGGGTCACATTGCTTTTAGACTCCTGCTGTCATGTGACCAAGTCTATTAGCAGCAAACAAAATGTACATTCTTACATAAGCGAAGCCTCTACCAGAAATTTAGCAGCCAAAACTTTAGGAAAGGCATGAAATGAACTTGAATATTTGAGATTTCTGTGTTGCTTAAATCACCAGAGGAAATGCATAATGCTTGTCCCTAATTACAACATCTATAGAGAAATAAAGGCCAAAAGAGATTAGCCTTAATCCACAAGTGCGAAATGTAAATACCGAACATATACAGATAGAAGAGGAGGCTGTGCAGGATCACAGCTGACTGACAATGTAAGACACAAAAACTGTTACCAGAGCCAAGGAAATGACACGGTAAACATGTTAGCACAGGCACCATGTGTTGAAAAGCAGCAATCTCTGGCATCTCAATAGAGAATAACCCTCCCGAGGAGAGCTCGCTTCGATTCAGCTCTGCAAACGGCGGAGACAGAACAACGCTTATCCCGGCTTGTTTGAACAGCTGATAAGATAGGAGGGCAAAACAAAATTGTGTAACCCCGGCAGCTGGAGGTCTCTGACTAGTCCTCACAAAAGGCCATCTTGAGGTGACTTAATTGGGCTTTTGGCACTTTGAACTGTGTGCTAATGAGTAGCTGCTAGGCTGCTCCGTAAACAATGAGTGTAAAATATAGTTTATAATTCAACGCGTGTGTGACGGGCTGTGGATGTGGATTTTACAACAACTCCGTAGTCAGTTTACAAAATAAATAAATTAGACAACCTGGATCTAATACTGACCTAATGAGCCAATCCTGACAATGTCTGCAGGTGAGGGGAAAACTGAACTGCTCAGAACTCAATGAGCAACTTTTGAGTGTATAACTGGGCAGGTAAGTTCCAGCTGGAGTAACGCGGCAGAGCAACTGTGTTGTGTTGCAGCATAGGGCAAAAAGTTCATTCAAGGAATAAAAATGCGTGCGAGGGTTATATTTTGGGTTCCGTGTTCATCTAATTTGGCCCCATAAAAAAAACCCGTAAAATTATACAACTCATGCAAATTCTTCTTCTCACCCTGCAGTCGGGAATGACGGTAGTTTGGAGCGTAACCACCATAGCCTCCCGGGTATCTGTGAAAACTGATCCAGCTCCAGGCACAACGAAATGGGAGTCACCACAAAGAGCTCTCGCCCCCACCACCTGCGATTCTGATTGTTGAGTTACCCCCCTCCCCCCGAGCTCCCTGCCCCTCTGATGAAGAGACATACCTGCCATATTTCCCGGGCTTAGCGTGTTTTCCCGAAGCTAAATTCACAGGTGTGAATGTTCCGTCACAGACATCCCTTCTGTCTGCAGTCACACCCAGCTCCGGTCAGGCATCTCCGCAGACACCACAGGATCAACATGAAACCTCATGTTCAGAATAAACGCTTATGGAGGCTTTAATTGTGTACTTACATATCCTCACCTTGCTAGCATGTAGCATATTACTGTATTTTCTTCATGCTCTCCCTCTCTTTCAGGAGTGTTGAAAGACTACCTGCGAGAGCTGCCCTACCCTCTGATTAGCAAGAACCTCTATGAAGCAGTTCTGGAGTCCATGACTACAAGGCCTCTGCGGATCGGAGTAGCTGGCTGTGAGAATGACCAGGCCGACTCAGAGCACACCGTCAGCCTGCTGGACAGCCTGCCAGAGGTGGAGAAGGTGAGGAAAACAAGTGCTCCCCACCGTGTCTCAACACTTATACTGCGAAAGGACAACTGGTGGTGGTGGTGGTGGTGGTAGCTAATGACAGACTGATGATAGCTCTGCAGATCACTGTTGTTTGACAGCTCGTCCTACAGCCGATGTTAGCCGCAACGTGCAGTCGGAGACAAAATATGCCCTTATATATTGAAATATTATTGCTAGCTTTTGTGCAGGCTGTCACAAGTTCAGGCTTTTTTTTCTCCCGCTGAATTGAAAAGAGTTTCTGGGCTTCAGTCAGGAAGCACATTTTCCCAGTTAACCTCTGCTGCTTTCAGTGGTATTATCCCAGCTACTAATCATAATAATGACATGTCTTGTTTGTGTTTGTGCAACAGATGACACTGCGGAGGCTTCTTGACCACCTAAAATTAGTAGCGTCCTACCAGGAAGTGAACAAGATGACTTGTCAGAACCTGGCGGTGTGCTTCGGCCCCGTGCTGCTCAGCCAGCGTCAGGAGGCGTCCTGCCACACCAACCGCGTCTTCATCGACTCGGAGGAGCTGGCCAGCGCGCTGCACTTCAAAAAACACATCGAAGTCCTGCACTACCTACTCCAGCTCTGGCCAGGTGAGGGAGTGTCTGGCGCGGGTTCCTTTGTGCTATTTTCAACCTCGGTTTTTTGAGCTCCAGAAGGTCTTTTGGTTTGAAACGTTTATTTACAGTCAGATAGCATTAGTGTGCAGGACCCAGAAGCTTCGGTGCTGCTTTGAAGCTTGAGGTTATCCGCTGCCTGACTAAAAGCAGGTCCGATTGGCTGAAGCAACCATCTGTGGACCCTCAGGAGGCGAGCGCGTCATCACCGCACACTTATCCAGTCACAGCCGGGCCCTTCAGCCTGAGCGTGCGTCAAACTTTTTAGGCGTGGCCCCCGTGGCGACATAAATCTGTGACCCGGGACAGAGCCGGCAATGATGCTCGGTTCCAGCTGTGCGAACAGATGATCGGGTTTCGGGGAAGTTGGTGCTGTGAGCTGACAGAGATGACGGAAGAGCATATAAAAAAAATGAGTCCTTTTCTTTCTGCTCACTATTCAGTCGACACTCTTTGAGGCTTTGAGGCTGCCTGAACATCCATGACGCAACCTTCAGCCCAAACGTGAGCTTATTGTGTGGTAAATGAAAGGAAGCTGTTTTTCTTTTAATGCACGAGGGCTGCACTGTTGTGGCCAAGTGACAGAACACAATTGCACATTAACTGTGGCGGCGTGTTTTATTTATTTAAGATGTTCATTAGGTACACGCCAGCGGGGGATCCAAGTGGCTTCGCTGCCATTCAGTTTCAACCAAACCTGCTGATTGATGAGCTGATTGATGAGCTGATTGATGAGTTGACCTTGTCCTGTCTGGCCCCCGCGGTGTACTGCTTCCCCGGGATATCGGAGCCAACCCAGTAAATTAGCGTGGGGCTGAACGGCGTCCGCCCGCCTTCTCTGAGGACGACCAAAGGCAGCGGCTGAATGAGTCAGTGTGTGCAAATCCCATAATTGCAGCTTTGCCTGAGAAGTGGAACTTCAACACCAAAAGTGCCGAGATATTTTGGAGGGATGGGGCGCGGAGACAATGATGGAGCGACGGAGGTCAAGTAGTCTGCTGAGGAGGCTTTTCTCGGTCCTCATTAGAAGCCCGCACTCGTCTGCTGCTGATGTCACCTGCCCGGCACCTATAACCACCTGTAATAACCCTGTCAGCTTCCAGACCGACTCCGAGCTATTGTTTACGCCCTTTCTGACCTCTCCATTCTGCCCACTTCCCCCTCCATCTCTGAGCTCAGGGCGGCTGGACTGTAATTACACATTCCAGCCGTAACCTTTGACCTCAGCCCCCTGAAGTGGCACCCTGATATTTCACTTCATGGGGTGTTTTTCGCAGCCTCTTCCCTCCAGACTCCATTCTCGTGCAGTCTGTGTCGCACGTGCACGCGCGCTGCATCCAAGAGCACGTAAGGTGCGGCGGATTTTATTTTCCCATCTCCGTTTTGTCTGCTGACACCGAATAATTTTTCGTGAATCACGGCTGTTGTGTTTTTAAATGAGGATAATTAACGGGTGCAATTTCCCAGCTATAATTTGCTCGTGTCTTCAGCCTCAGGAGAGTTGCGAGGCATGCAACCACGCTTGGCAACGCTTGAGCAGATCAGTTCAGAAATACTGTTTGAAAACCTTTTAGGAATCATAATTTCCACGTCCGTGTGGAAAATAAACCTCAGAATCGAGTGTCGAATCACAGCTAAGATATTTTGTAGGTGTGCAGAGGTAAAGACAGACAGGTACCCGGAGTGGACGCTGTCCCTGTTGTTGCTGGGACGGTCACATGATTTTCCCTCCATCGAGTCCAGACATAGTCGACGTTAATCGTTAAGCGTGTTTAATCAACAGCCACAATCAGACTGGCAGTTACCAGCGAAGTGTGATGTGACTTCAGCGTGTGTGTTTGTGACCTTGAGAACACAGACGCACGTTCACTTGTGGATTGCTGAGTGTGTGTCGCGCAGATTAACGACACACAGCATCCAGATGATATTTTGTGAGCTCTTCTTAGTGCAGGTTCATTGTTATTTAAATTTAAACTATCATCTCTTCCCTCTACCAGTCCCCAGTTTGCCCCATTGTTGTGGTTAGTTGAAATAAATAGTTAATAACCTAATATCGTCCAACCGCATCTCAACATTTGGAACTTTTCAAAAAGGCTTTACTATAATAGGAAATGTTTTGAAATTTAACGATTTAATCGGTCTGTCTGGGAATTCATGCTGAGATAATCAGACTAAATGCTGCGAAATCCAGCCACTTCCCATGAAATCTGCAGGAGGGGTTATTTCAGTCCCCGGCTTAAAATATCAAGCCATACGTCAAAGTCCTCCGTGGCTGTGAAGATGCAGATGCTAATGATAATCGTGCGAAAGAGCGTGAGAGCCATTTTCTGGTATGTTCTTAATGCGATAGAGGCCAGAAGCAGCGTGCATCATCATCACAGCACAAACAAAAGTCCTCCATCAAGATAACGGAGCCGCGGCTGCACGTACTCTTCTGTGAGTCCTGACAGGATCAAAGATTGTGCGTTTCATGTTGCATCAAATGTTCTGCTTCTGGGATGATTTGAGCTTTTTTTTTAAGATTTACGACACATATCACAATTTTTAGTAGAGCCAAAGCCCGATTGGGTGCAACGTGAAACTCCTGCAGGATTTCTCAACGCTAAGCTAAGCAGGTTCTTGCTGTGTGTGTATGCTGTTATTTTCTGGGTTCATTAATTAGTGCAGCTTTAATGACAAAGATTGTTTTTGTCTCTTTATCCTCTAGTTGTGGATCCATCGGGCCAGTCCTCCTCCTGTTCTTCTTCTTCCTCCTCCTCTCACCTCCCTGCAGCCTTCTTGGCTCAGGCCTCCTCAGACATGGTCTCAGCTCCTCCTTTACGGCGCAGAAAGGAGCGTCCACAGGTCCTCAACCTGTCTACAGTGGATATGGCGGGGGTTCTCCGGCCCCGCCCGGGCCGCCTGGACAGCCCCAGCAACCGGTACGCTGGCGACTGGAGCGAATGTGGCGAAAGCTACTTCCCCTCTGAACTTCTGCTGCCTCCCAGCAAAGAAGAGGCAGACTATGACGATGTACCCTGTGAGGATGCAGAGGCGGCTGAGGAAAGGCAGCACGAGCCTGAGAACGTGGAGGCGGAGGAAGGGCAGACAGTCCCGTGCCCGGCTCCTGATCCGGAGCAACAAGGAGAGGAACCGGCCAACGAGGACAAAGAGGAGGAGGAGAAAGCTGTCGAGAGCGATAGTTCGGGCAGTGTGCAGCCAACTGAGGACCGGGATGAGGACGAGAGGGTGTGCGAGCACATCCTGCCTCCTCGTCTGCCTAAAGAGCACACCTACCAGGCGTACGTGAAGATCCAGGACATTAGCCCGGTGCTGAGCAACAGGGTCAACCTGAAGGACCTGCAGGAAAGCATCGACACGCTGATCGGCAACCTGGAGAGAGAGCTGAACAAGAACAAGCTCAACGTCGGCTATTGACTCCCCCACACATCCACACAGTGTTTGCGCAGCTTCATCGTCACCTGGTGCTGCTTTTTAAAGACAAAGAAGAGAGAGAGAAATGTAAACGGGGCACTTCTGGCATTTGTACCTTATCCAGAGACATTCCACAGTGTTTTAATTTTTATGTTTCAGTCCAGTTCTGTGTTGCTTTTCTTCTTATTAGAAGAACCCATTGACCCCTCAGGGGTTTTAAAAGGTGCCTTAATTGTGTGAAGGTGGTACGTTAAGAAGAAAATCCACCCTGGGGTTAAAAACGCCTCCCCTCTTATGATTATGATCCGCAGGATAACCTAAAGATAACAAGAGATCATAATAGTAATGTGTACATTCTATTTGAAGGTGGATTTTTCTCCAAAAGGCAGCAGAGAGCTTTTCTATTGAGGTATGAAACACTAAATATTGTAACAATAATGCACTTATGAAGCGGGCAGTGATGTAGTAGCCCGCCATCGTTCATGTAGTAGAAAATCTAGAATAATGAACGGACTGAACTGAGAGCTGAACCACCCTCACCGAAAACCTCTTAAGAGATTAACAAATTCAGGGACACGGCTTAATTTACGCAGTGTTTCGTATCTGTAACCAGAACCTAGAAGCTAAGGGTCAGAACGCAAAAGGAGGCTGAAGTTAGCGACTGACATGTGGTCCACGTGGCTTCGTATTCAGTGGTGTCTTCGCAGAATTGGGAGAAGACATTTCCTTGGCACGATTCTCCCGCTGTTGATTTTTACATTTTCAACAAATGGAATAATAATCAAACGTATTTCCACCCGTCAGACTCGGTGGTCATGTTAGCTGGAGCTCAAGCGTGAGGCTCCACAGGGTCTTAGCATGCACGAAGCTCGCTTATCTCCTCTAGTTCTCAGACACCCGACTTCCTCAGGCCACCGAAGAATTCTTTTGAGCCATTACTTTGCTTTTCTTTTTGGACGAACCAGCCAGAGCATGAAGCACTACTTCTGGACAGCAGGTCCGAGCGGAGGGTCTCAGTTAGTCCAAGATTTAAAACTCGCTGCCTAAATCAACAAAGGATGTTTTCAGCAATCCAGGGATTCAGAATGATCAGTATTTAACCTATATGTATATGTATGTAATTATATTAATGTATTTGGAGTATATTATTTTTACAGCTTCTGTTCCCGCCGCGTATTTAAATCCTTCTGATGACCTCGTAGGCGTTTTCCTCTGATCGTTTCCTCCCTTCGAGCTACCTGTACACATCTTAATGTGCTGGACTAATGTTGCAGCTTCAGTCGTGCAAATTCTGCCCTCTCAGAAGCAAAAGTGATGTTATTTTATTGTGCTGTGTATATATTTGGCGTCGTCTCTCGTCCTACAGCTGTGTTTAAAATAAGATGTATTTTTTTAAGGTACCGACGGTCGCATGGTCGAAAGCTTTACTGACAAACAAGGCTCGTTTTTATCTCCCCTTGTGTTTGATATTTATGTTGTGACTCACAGTATCTTGTAACGTTTGTACGAGTTCCGCGGAGTTCTCTGTCGGTCTGGGCTTGGCTCAAAAAAGAAAGAAAAAGAAAATTACAGTAGGAACCAGATGCACCACGCACCATCTTTTACTCCCAATCAGGCGTTCCCTGACCTCTGACACGGAATTGAGCCAATATTTCTGCCATTTCTGACAGTGGAAAAATGTCACTCGGCATCTGGAACGTTGTCTGTACTGATCCTGACAAATGTACGGTCGGAATAAAGTGTATTATTTTACAATCAGACGTTTCGTGTGAACTTTTGTTGGCTTTTGCGCGACATGCTGTTGCTTCCCTCATTATGCACCTATAAAAACAAACTCTTTTTTTCCCTACAGACACAAACGCATCACTGACAAATTCATGAAAAAGTGCAAACACACACAAACACACATCCCTAACACCATCTAACAATCCTGAGAATTGATGTATATCAATTCAGGGAAGTCATCTGGACCTCCCCACTCCGAATTCCGAAATTGCCTGAGTTGGCTTCTGGGAATCTCCCAGAAAGGACTTCCAGCTTAAGGGATATTCCCAGGAAGCAGCAAGACTCCAATAAAACACTGCTGGAAGGCTAATGTGGATGGATTGTTCTGACGGTCAGAGACGGCGCCGAAAGCGTCGCTGCAGCGAGAGAAGGAGCCTCATGATTTTAGGCCGCGTTTGATGTCCCCAGTAGAGGGAGATCAGGTTTTCATAGCTTGATTACGAGAAGGCTTTAAGAGCCTGCCCGCCCCCGCCCCCGCCCGCAGCCCACCTGAAGTCAGGAATTAAACATGTACATGCACCCAGCGCCCATAAATACTCGGTCTGGAATGCTGTAAATATAGACTCCCGTTTTCTGTATGGTATCTTCAGATATTCGGAGGAATTTAATGATGGAAAATGTTTTTACCTCACTGTTCTCAACCTGCAGTGAAAACCCAGGAGGACGGACGGAGACATAATAAGACGGAGCCTGTTTAGACAGTCATGGCCGTACCCGATTCCAGACCGAGCTGAACTTTTCTCCCTTCTAAATTTGGGAGAGAGAAGAGATGTGGGTCTCTTTAGGTAAACATCCTTGACAGCCACCTGCATGTGAAACCAGACCGTTTCTCCCTTTCTTTATCGGCTCCCTGTTCCCTTAATCTCTGCTGACCTTTGATTCTGTATCATGGCTGCGACAACCAGTCAAGCACACAAACTCTCTTTGTTTCAGGTTTTTTTCTCTGAAGGTTTGGGCATTTTTTTTCCACATTTTCCTCAGATGAATGAAAGAAAGTCACCATGAAGTGAGAATGTAATCACCTTTTTGTCCATATTTTCACCATTTGTTTAAAGTTCAAGGCTCAAAATTAATAAAATGTCACAGCGCCGATAGTTCCACCAAAATATATAAATACGTGAGAGAGCCCAGCCTGGGAATCTTTACACGCTGACCCCGGGTACACATTCCGTACATGCAGCGCCCGTCAATAGAAGGGCTATTAAACACATTTTTACCCAGGTCCAGGCCTTTCATGGTGCTTTTTTGGGGGGGGTCTTTTGTTCCCACTGCGATCCGGCCCCTGTACTTGGCAGCCCATCTAAGGGCCTCGGGGCCGATCTCGTGAAGCACCGCTGACAGACCTGCCTGTTCTGAACTGGGGTGATGATGGGGGAGCAGACCTGAGTTAATGGTGAAGAAGAGGAGGTAGAGAGAGGTGAAAGTGAAGAAGGGAGGGAAGGAGAACACAGAAGAGCGGCGCGTTAGATCCTCAGAGGCCAGGACCTCGCTCTCCACTGTCCTCGCTGCCTCCTTCATTGCTCTGTCACTCAGGACTATACTGTTTTATTTTAATAAGTCTAATCCCTCCCGGAGGTAAGCTGCTCATCACCTCCTACCCCCACCCAGCCCCCCACCCACGCCTCTACACGAGAGCGGCCTCCTTTCAGCGTCCAGGACAGGATGAGAGGTTTCGCTCTGCTTGATAGAAAAATGTGAAAGGTGAGACTGAAAAGGAGCCTCGACAGCGGCTGCAGTCGGGTTCACCGAGAAGATCTGGGCCCCCGTGGTTCGATAAGGTCGCAGGTGGCGCGTCTTTTGTAGCGCTTCATCCTGCGAGCAGCCTTGAACATCGCGCCGATATGATAACTTTGTTCTCAGCGGAGGAAGCGGCAGCTCAGCGAGGACTTTCACCTGTCTGCTGTCAGCAGAGCACTCCCCAGCTGTCAGCAGTGGAACCGGGGAGCGAAGCGGCTGCCTCGCTTCACAAGTCCACCTCCACTGATCAACTGATAACAAAGGGAAGAGCTTCTGACTGTGGAGAACTTTGTTCTTCTTCTTGATGCAGCTGCTGCAGTAAGTACAAATAAAGTTGTTTTTTGTGGTATAATTTTAGTAACACTCCATCTGTACTTTTATTATTTATTTTAGTATTTACCCTTCTGCTGTGGTATAAATGCTCTTAATACAAGATTAAATTCCATATAAAAACCTAGAAATAAAACAAATCTATAGGCAGTAGTGATACAAGGATACATAGCATGGGCTTCTTTATGATCAAAGCCCCTTGACTTCTGGGATTTTTGGAAGATCAAAGGTCAAAGTCCCTCCAGAACCCCCACCAAAAATCAATCATCTGTTCCTTCGCCCATTATCAACATTTCCTAAGAACATGAAAATCCATTCACAACCTCGTGAGTTAATTGTTCACACTCTGGCTGTTCCATAACCTCCTTGGAGGTAACAACTAATTTTCATGCTGTACAGAACAGCATCATTTTCAAACTGTAACAGCAAACAGACTGTTAAACAATTGCGACACATTTCCCAAATTTACTCTTGATGTTTGCAGCCATCCTCCCTGACGTTCAAACGAAAACCCTGCAGGGCTTCCGGTTTTGTCTTCGCCAAATGATGCGCTGACAGATTTGGAGACCACATCCTACAAAAATTCTCAGCGCTGGTTTGAAATCATCCCACAGTCGAGGTTGACGACGGACCAAAATTAAAGCGCTTAAACCAAAATGACGCTGAAGTATGTGGAGATTTCTGGCCTGAAGCTCTTTGTGTTGCTGATCTGCTGCACTCGACTTGCAGACTCGGCTGAGAAGCTTTTGATTGAAATAATTAAGTGTTCAAGAGGTTATATTTATACATAAGCAACCGCGGTATATTTTACATGGCTCGGAATGGAAAATAATTACACAAACCCCCCTCAGTAGAACCATCGGATTGGTGCAGAAGGTAAACATTCCACTAAAGCCCTTGTTGAATGCAGAAGTGTTGACAGTTCACCTTTGCACCGTGTTGATATCACGTGTGGATATAAATTGGATTTCCTGACAATGTGTGTGTGTGAGTGTGTGTGTGTGTGTGTGTGTGTGTGTGTGTGTGTGTGTGTGTGTGTGTGTCATGCGAAGGAATCTCGTCCGCCGATAACACGATTCACTGTAAACATGTGCGAGCTTTCAAATTAGAAAATGAAACCGAGTGAAGAGGGAACATTCCACAGGGCTGCCCCGGTCATCTGATCTCTTATGAGGTCGTAGGTCAAGTCATGAAATCTCCCAGAGGTCAGGAGTTTTAAAGGAGAGCAGCTTTTGTCGTTTACAGCGATGAAACAAAAGCCTGATGACTTGATGGGAGGTCATTTTACAAACGTGCCGAAAGCTCTGAAGTCAAGAGGATGAAGAGTGACTTTTTTTTTTTTGCCTAATTGAAGAAATAATCTTAACTTGCAGATATTCGAGGCCTCGTGGAGAACTTTGGATGGCTCCGACATGGAACGAAGCGTATGAAATGTTCTGCCTGCCCCATGTTGGGAGGCTTAGGGACCAGCCGCTCACTCTTCCTCAGCCTAGAAAACACCCTCCCCAGCAGGAGCAGCTAAGAGGCCGGCCCAGAACAATGCCGGGGGAACGGCTTAATTCGCCAGGCCTGATTTACAGCCCCTCCTCGCCCAGCACCAGCTCACATTGTTTCCCAGGATTTCAAAAATAGGTGATAAAAACTGGACCGCGGGCACTCCATCCCCACCCCCCAAGGAGGCATTTATGTGAGGGAATTACTCTTGGATTTAGATGAAGAAATCAGAGAAATGTGACGTGCCTCGGTGGGGGGTTGCTGGGTTTGTGTGAGGAGCAGCTGAACTGACCTTCGGATGCTCATTGAACTGCACAACATTCTTTTTTCATCAGCTATTACAATAATCGCTAACCGGCGAGGGCGACCACACTCCCCGCGCGAGCTGGTGTGCACGATGCCGAGCTGGCCTGGCACAAAGTGAAAGGAGCTCTTGCGTGGACAGAGAGGACACACAACAGAATTCCCAGAGAGGTGCGAGGAGGGGACCAGTGGTGGTGCGGAGGCCCCTTTTGTCACCCAGGCCTTGTGTGTGCCTCAGGGGCCATGTGGACTCCTGCCTCCGCCCTCACCTTCTCTGTGACGGGACTGTCTGAGTGAATGAGTCATGGCCACTGTGATGCGGAGACCAGCCTGGCTCGCTGAGAGCAATCAGCTCCTGCCATCTTCTCTCTCCTCTGAGGCATCTCAAGCCCTGTGAGAACCTGGCATTAGGCAGCTGCCCGCCATATTATGCAGCAACGACCTCCCCTCCCTCCCTCCTGCTGTCCCTATGGCCTCTTTTCTGGCAGGACACCGGCTGTCAGTTACAACTATAGGTTTGCAGGGCTGCTCTTGACCCGAGGTGGACCCCGCACTCTGAAGCGTCCTTATTTTATCGCCATAAAGGAGGCGAAACTAATGGAGCCCAGAGAGGCTGGAGGGGTGCCGGTGCAGCAGCGCAAACAGAGTTACTGTTGGTTTAACAAACAACAAGTGGCAAATCATGCAAACATGATTTCATATTTTGACTGTTGACAGCCCAGATAACATTTTTAAGAAGAAACTGACATCAGCATTAGTTTATTTAACATTTTCCATCACAGCGAAGAGTGAAGGTCTCAGGTGTCTTCAGTGCCCACAGCTGCTGACGGAAGGCCGATGTCCTTCAGGATCTGTTTCTCCAGTATCAGGAATTCATCATATTCCTGCTGTTTAGTCAATTCCAATACTGTTCTGGTTGGTTTCTGTTAATCATCAGAAGCATAGATAAAAGACTTAGAGAATATGCTGTCAGGGGACCAACATAAACACCCTGGCCACCATTTTTTCAATAAAAGCAAATGTAACTGTGCACACAGCTCAGATTACTCTGTTCCATCTAGAATCGGCATATAAGGACAATCTAGCATCCAAGATTGAGATGGTAAAAGAGATGGCTTCCATACTTGGAGACAAATCAATGACTTCTGCTGGGAGGAGAGGATCAAATAAAGATGTGAATGAATTAATCATGAGGGGACAAAGAGTCAGAGAGGGCTAAACTGAAGATGCAAAGCAAGGATAACTTTCTCAAAGACTTTGCAGCTTCAGCTCTGAACTGGAATGAACTGAACTGTTTAACCAAAATAATGAAAACATTTGTGTCCAAGGCCTCAAAAGCAGGCAGCCAGAGACCACCGATGGGAAAAATAACAAACCAAGAGAGCAGAAGGCAGTGGGAGCCACAGAGAAGGGAAACAAATGACTTCAAACAGAAACAACCCACTCAGACACAACTGAGGATACCAGAGAGGAACAAAGGTCCTTATAAAACCTCCCAGTTCCAGCTGATGGGCTCCAGCTGAGGGAGATCTCAGGTGCTGCTCATTACTCCTGATGAGCTGCGACCTTCAGCGAACCCTCCAGGCTCAACAGTCTCATTCAAGAATGAGATGACATGTAAAGTTTAAACGACGAGTAATAAACGACACTTCTGCCTTTGAAAAGGCGCCACACAGGCAGCTTTTTGGACAGCTTCTCACCTTCTTGTCCTCCTTCCTCTCCTTTCCCCACAGTTCCTCCATCTCCAGAAAGCTCTTCAGCCGCTTTTCCTCCATCTCAAAGTACTTCATCACGCCGCTGCTCTGTGTGCGGACAGAGCGTAGCAGTTTTAATAAAACACGTTTCACCTCAGGGATGAACTCGCCGTTAACCCTTGAGGAATTAGAATAGATGAGTGATAAGAGGGCGATCAGTGAGTCTTACTTCATGCCTGGCGCAAACGTGGAATGCTTTTGGGATTTCCAATATACGGACCAATCCTTCATCGTCAGTCACAGCCAGGAAGTGCTGCCGGGCTGTTGGAAAAAAAACAAAACGATTTGGGGTTTAAACAATGTGAGAAAGGGTACACAATGTTACAGTCTGTCATTTTCAAATAATCCAATCATTTGAATCTTTAAATGCGGCTAGATTTTTTTAAAATGTTCCTTTTCCTCAAGAATAGCCTGAGGAAGAGGGGTACCTAAAGCAGGACTTACATGAAAGCATGCAGGGTTTCATACAGGTGATCCTGGCTTTGCTGACGTGCTCCTGGACGTGCACAGGCTCACTCGTCCTTTCCAGCAGGTTCCACACCTCCACGCTGCCGTCCTCTTTCCCAATGAAGAAAACAGCAGGTCTGGACAGGGACCAGCATCCCGCACAGTACGTTTGGTCAGAGTTTGCAGACTGGATGATGGGACCTTCCTGATGGTGGAGCAGAGTAAAAGAACACAGCATCTGGTCAGTCGTCTCCAACCCTGGCTGGAGTCTTTGCTGCTACCAGAGTTGTTACCATGACTTCCTCCCTCCAGATGGCAAAATTCCACTCGCCCACAGACAAAATGATGTTTTTGAAGAAGGGAGACCGCTGCACTGTGTTTACCACCCAGTGGTGGACACTGAAACAGTGGAGGGGCTTGGTACCTGCAACACAGAGGGAAAGACAAAAGGTTGGAAAATCAACCTTTGTTTGAAATTCCTTGAGAATGAGTGGCAGAATAAATGTATAAATGCACAATTGTATAAATGTGCAACAGTCCAGAATACTGTGATTCTCACCCTGCTCAGACTCATCCTTCCCTTGTGCCCAGTCTGTGTAAATAATCTCCCCATCCTGGAAACACAAGCAAAAATGTCAGAGCCAGTGTATAAAGACAGAGACTTGCTTTGGTAAATATGTACCTCTGTTCCAATATAGAGCTTGGTATTGACGTCTGGCAACATGTTCGAATTAACATCTTCATGATCTTCACCTGTAAATGGAAAATGCAGAAGGAAGTTTATCAGAAAGAGCATCTTAAATTAAGGTTCAGCTTTTTTACATCCCGGGATCCTTTCCAGCTTGACGAGAAAGGCGGGAAAACAGGAAAAACAAACTCATATGTGAGATAGTAAAATCACAAGTGGATTGAAGTCAAAAGAAATGAGAGATTGACAAGTGAATTGGTGCAGCCGGCTCTGTAATCTGACCATGAACGAGAGGACAGCAGGACAAAAGAGAGGGAGGTGAGCTGAATGGGCTGGTAAGAGGGGATATGAGGGGGGTGGGAAAGAAAGGAGTGAGGATTGTGTTGAGAAGGGTCCAGTAAGGGAGAAGGGTGGGACGGCTGAGATAGGCAGGCCTGGTTGTGATGGAAGAGTCTTTTCCATCACAAAAGCCCGACTGTCTCTCAGTGCGGCACCGTCCGTTCACACCCCCTCCTTATCAGCAGCCTGCTTCCACTCATGTCCCAGCCTCACTCTGTTAGATTAGCTCCTGAAGGTCAGATCAGATTACCCAATCACACATCTCCTTAATCCACTTTCCACACACAGTTGAGATGTGTGTAAGATATGAGACAGATGATAGAGCCCATCCTGATCCACACACGGTGCTGCTCAATGTGCTTACTGCCCACCGGGGACGTGGAGCAGGGCGGTGGTCCAAAGTTTAGAGAAAAATGAAATGACAGAAGATTACTAAAATGTAATTACCTGTGTAATTAATTGTGTGGTCTTGAGAGTGACTCAATTTTCACATTTGTTCCAAACTTTTTGGGGAGGATTTGGTGCGGCGCTCGTGCCAAAAGCATAAATCTCACCATGATCTTTAGCGTGGAACACTTTGGACACTTCATAGCTAACGCAGCAATTTTACTTGGTAATATTTAACCTCTAAAATTTTGCTCTGACTAAAAACAAACAGCTCAAGAGGGGCCAAATTAATAAGCGCCCTGAGAACAGGTCCGTTCTGCATCAGACAACCACCAACGCTGTGTCTGCGGCGGTTGTCCAGACAAAGACGGGCCTCTTCCTGACCAGCCAGGACACACACGATCATCTTCTGGCCTGAGCGGTATATTGGAAAGAGCTGACAGTCAGCGAGGCTACGGCTTTGCGATGCTAACTATCTAGACCGTGTTTTGGAAGCACGTCTTAATAAAGTGCAGGGAAACTAGAAAAGGGAAGAGAAAGACAGGCAGACCCATTCAAAGAAGAATTAAAGACAAGATCCTCCAGACATTTGAAGTCAAACCACAACGTTTCAGACAAATCTGGACAGTTTTACACAGTTTACTGACCAGGATTAATACAATCGTTCATTTTGATCAGTGCACAAGCCTGCAGAAGAGCAGTCAGACAGACAGACAGACAGAAACCCAGGCTGGCGTGTCTCCTTACCATTGCAGGTGTAGTGTTCCATGCTGAACCTCAAAGGAACATATTCTCCACTGGTATCGATCTTTGAGAGGGAAACCTGAGATGAGGCAGGAAAGAAGACTGAACAACTGACAGAGAACAGACGTTTTTGAGCAGCAAACAGACGAAGGTTGTGGGTCAAACCAGTCAGCTTTGCGTCCACAGTACCTGGAAGAGAGGCTTCCACGTCCGCTCAGGCTGTCTGAACGACTGCATCTTCTGGTCAGTTAGCTTCCTCTCCAACACAGACTCGTTAAACCATTTTAGTGTCTGTACATCCCAGAACTTTAGGGTGCTTCGGGATGAGAAAGTAGTGGAAAATCCATCATTATAATCTGTGTTCATCAACATCACACATCAAAAACAATTTAAAACACTCTGCTCGACTTTAAAAAGACAGGCTGGTTAACTACACCTCATTGGGCTTTACGGAGAGTTACTGAACAGAAGTTCACTCAGTCAACAAAATTGAGTTGCAACTTTCTGATATTACAACCTAAAATAAAGTCAGGAGCTCAAAAAGGCCAATAATGTGTGAAGGTGATCTAATTATGTCTCCCAGAAGGAAACAAACACAGAAAAATTCGAGTAGGAAGGAAAGGCAGACATGGAGCAACACAATAATAACCGTCCCATGACTATCAGACAGAAATGAAATGTGTCGGTCAGTCCTACCAGTCCAAGGAGCAGCTGAGAACCTGGACAGACATTTTGTGTTGGTTCTTTACAGGAATGCCTGTATCGGTCACCTAAGCAGAGAGAGAGAGTCACAGATGGGTCCGTCAGGCTAAATGGTGTAAGTCGATGCAGTCATGGGGTGGGTGGGTGGTAATTCATCGAAACATTCTAAGACAGGTAAATAAAAGCATCCACATCTGATCTTGAAGCTTAAGACCATTTCGGTCTTGCAGGATGGCGCAGTACTTAAATGGAAGCTGTCAAGGCTGTCAACTTTACAGTGTCAAAGGTCAGCCCTGTCATCCAGCCCTCGGCCTTACCGCGAATGCTGGCGGGAGCCATGTGATATCAGTAACTGCTCCTCGGTGCTTGCTCTGTAAGGTAGATGCTGCACAGTAATGCAGGAGCGGAATCGTATGGTCTTTGGTGTCAGTGAGGTCCTGGAAGCGGTTTAGACACAAAAAGGCAAAAAGCATTAGATAACACATTCCCTCAAAAACAGGCAGTGAGTCAGTACACGTCAGGAGGCCTTTTAACCTTTGTCAGGCTTTTGTTTTTGGAAAATCTGGGGGAAATTAAAGTCATACGCTGACTTCCTGCCAAACAAGCTACTAAGGTTAATAACAAATTGACAACCTAATCAGTGTTATAACGTATTCACGGCTGGATTAAAACATCTGTATGAATCACGCCCATGCTTATTTTTGTTTGAGTTAAACAGAAATCTAATCTAGACAGCAGGATTTCGGCTCAATTTCTCTGATAAGTTAGCAACAGGTGCTACATGGAAGGTTGTTAACAGATACAAGTGACGTTGTTTACACTGCAAACACGATGGGGGGAAGTGATCTGATTTGCCTGTGTGCTCTCCCCTATGCGGCAGGGTGGAGGGCTTGTGTAACAGCTGGAGTATGTGAGCTGATGCTGTTGACTCGAGAATGACGAGCAAATATGGACAATGGACACGGGGGAGGTATGGCGGGTGGGCGAGGGGAAAGTCGAAAAAGGAAAAGGATGGAGGCAGCTGTTCCACTGTCATAAAAAGACGCAAAGCAGAAGGGCGCTGGATGATGGGGGCAAAGGGGATCGCATGCACGTTGAAATGTAGTCACGCCGTTGCTGCATTGACCATTAGACTGCAGGAGTCTCTTCTCCTGATAAAACGGGAACACACACTCACACAAAGTAGGGATACCTACAAATTTGTCGTCTTCAGAGACTTTTTTGTCAGTGGCCTGTAAGACGGTGACATGGGCGGAAATGTCCCAGAGTACGACCTGAAACAGCAGCAACAGACAATCAGTGACATCACATGGCAACAAGCAACAACAACAGCAACAACCAGACGTGTTTGATGAATGATTAGCTTCGATTTGCTTCCTCCTGCATACAAAGAAGGCACAAGAGATGGCAGATTCCTGCAGTCCAGTGGGAATCTCAGTACCTGCCCATTTCTGCAGCCGCCAACAATAATATTTGGATCAGAGGGGCAGAACTCAAAGGCTAAAATGTCGTCTGGGCCTTCCAGCAGCAACTGTAAACAATAGAGAAATCCCACATGTAAAGCGGACTGGCATCGCCTTTCAGTGGAGCCATTTTGATTTATTGGGTTCTCGCCATCCCGAGTATTTCTTTATTCTGGTCTTTTTGCCATTGCTATGGTTTCACTGCTCCAACCAGCAGTGAAAGCAAAGCGTGACTTCGTGAGAAAGCTCAGTTGTATGGATTGAGAATCATTTTATTACAGCGTCGATAACATTTTGAAATGGAATGAAAGCCAGCGGAAAGCCACCTGTGCTTTCTGTGCGTTGTATTTCCAAGTCTTTTCCTTACCAGGGGCTGAAAGAGGTTGGAAAAGCTGTAGAAGAGAATGAGGGATGGTTTGTCGACAAATGTAGCGGCCCGCTTCTTTTTCCCTGCCATGGCTACAGCTATCACACCTGTCACATATAAAAAGGCCTCATATTCTACACCAATAAAACAAACATTTTAAATAATGCAGCAGGTGTTTTTCTGGGTCTTGATGTGATGACTGCAGGAAATTACAAATCAGGAGTAAAGAAATCTGCCAAAAACCCGACATTCTGACACGTTATCAGCGCCACATGGTCATAGCTTCCAGGAGGACTGTTTATCAATGTTATTCTTGACCAATAAATCTTATTACTAACATTTAAACCCAAAGTTTCCCACATTTAAGAGTACCCCCCAGAAACCTGCTTTACCGTGGATGTTAGGATGCCAGTTAATGCTGCTGACTTTCTTGTCCTGAGTGTATTTCTGGTTGACAAAATCTTGATAAATCATTAAATCTTTGGAAGCCTTTGCAGGCCTGCCGTGTTCAGCCACTTCCTCCAGATTTTCACAGTCGTCTTTGAACACGTTCATGATGGCCTCCTGCTGCAGGTTGACCAACGTCCTAAAAAACACGCAGGCGTTGCGGTTCAAGAGGTTCTATTGATGGCGTGCAGCCAGAGTGTGAATGATGGGCTGTGATACCTGGGGGTCACTAGGTTCATAAAACGTTTCAAACTCCCAGACTGCAAGATGCCCTCTTTTTCTTCATCAGTCAACTGTTCCAATGCATACTGGGTGGAGGCATTTTTCTGAAACTTCCTGGGGAAAAGAAGTACACATTTGCAGAGTCAGTGCTTTACACCATGGACCCATGGACAGGACGTGCAGGGTTTAACTATAAAGGACGTGGTCACTGATTTAAAAGAACTCATTTAGCTGTCTTATATCCCAGTGGTGAACGACTGTATCAGAGTGTGCTGCTCTGCTGAAGCACCATTGTGTCTGAGCGCTGTTGTTCTGCAGCGTGGGAATAGCCTGGATGCTGGAGTCCAGCTGCACCCGCTTGATGCTGAAGCTGCTGTCTTCGTAGGAGGCGCAGTCTATGAGGCCGGTCTGAGCATCTGTAGCGCTGCGGTCGGAAAAACAGACGGGTTGGCCGAACGCCCTGCGCTCCCTGGAGAATGCGTACTGTAGCTGACCACGAGAAAACAGAAAGGCAGGATTCAACAAAGAGGCACAGCGGTTGAGAGGGACGGCGATGACAGAAAAAGAGTGGATTTAATATACAAGTAGGAAGCTGTGCTTTTGCTAAGGCGCTGTACCTTTTTTCGAGTCTCTCTGACAGATTCAGCCTCTATTTCATGCTCACTGCCGAGTCCGATCCAGTGCTTTGGCCTTGGAGGTACTTCAACTTCCTCCTCTGCTTCCTGTTCCACAGGCGTGGGGGGCTGTGGGACGCAGTTGGAATCAAATTAGAATAAAGTTTAAGAGAAGAAGGACAAATAAATCTAAGAATTTGATTTCCTCATGTTGTTACTATGGCTACCAAACAGGACAGATGACCCCCCCTCCCAGTAGAAAGTTGTATAGTGAAGTTTAATGTGCCTGTTCAATTTTCTCCTGTGCATTTAAACGTCACGCTGCTGCTCATTAAATGCACCACCTGATTTTACCCATTCTGATAAAGTCTTTCAAGTATCTGAGTAAACATTTAAAAAAAAACATTTTGTAAACTCTAAAAAGAGGCAACAATAGTTTTCTGTGCAATAACTCTGACATCCATCACAATATTTACTATCTATGGAGCAATATCATATAAGAACTGTGACTCGTACATGGCCGTTTTTCTCATTTATTCTGAAGCAGCTGTCCTAATTCCCATAAAATGAGACAATCTCACCTTGAGGATTTTCTCCTTAGCCTCTGGTGTAAGAACCAGGTAGAAACACTGACCGTAGGCGAAGGTCCTGTCGTAAACCAGCAACAGCTCCTCATCTGGATAATCCTGGAAGATAAATCGATGCATGAACTCAAACCTGGGGCATTAATTAGCTGAGAAAGACATAGACATGTTGAGTTTTGTGTGTTCCTCGGGTTTCACTCCTCCAGAGATGCTGTTACTGTGTATGGGGGGGGGGGGTTGTGCCAGTCTGTGAGCATCAGTAGGGTCGCCGCGGGCGGTGTCGTCATGCACCGCGTCTTGAGGGCATTGTCCGAGAGATCAGTGTGACAATCAATCTGCTCACCAGCACGATCTGTTTCGCGGGGCTGAAATCGGACACCGCCGCTCTCTTCTTCATGTCCTGGACGACGTCGTCTTTTTTCAGCAGCTTGTAGGGACTCTCCCCTGTGACGTGTTCTTCTGCGATGCAGCCAAACATCTCTTGGGTGACTGATGTCAGCAGCAAGGGGAGTATATCTTCAGGGTGACCTTGGGGAAAGAGGTCGCAATCGATGAAGGCGAGTAATACGAGAGAGGAGAGACATTCAACACAGACATCTTAGAAAATAGGCTAATTATTTCAGTAAATGTGCAAAATGGAATCTACCACAGAAGTAATTACACAGGCTAATCTAACTCACAGAATAAATGCCTGTATAATGCCTTTGTGTTAGTGTCAAAGGCAGGAAAATGAGACGCTTGTGCACATAATAAGTAGGGCTTTAACATGTCTACACGTATGTCTTCTGTAGACTGTACAAAACAATGTGCTGTCATCATCTCTGCCTCAACAAATCACAGATAAACATAGATTGTGTATAATTCCTTAAGAGGTGCATGCTCAAGACTGAGCCGTTAAAAACATGATGGGATTGTCCTTCATATCTATCCCTGAAAGTGAGGATAAGAAACACATTTTAAACTGGAAAACAACGTACGTCAATGCCTTCTTTGCAGGCATTGGATCTTTCTAGGTGAGGAGATGTTTTTAAGCGTCACCCATGGGTCTGAGCCTCACCTGTCAACTGATATTTACACAATGGACAGGCTTTAAATGTATGGCCTGCCTATGGCCTGTGACGCATGTTCTTGTCCTTACGTTTTGGATCAAACACGCAACAATGCCTCTGATCCTTGGCTTGCCCCTCCCTGCAGGCTGGACCACCCTACACCATTACAGGATGAAACAGGCTCCGTGTGAATAGGCTACCCGCAATTTACAAACATGTGGGAAAGCTGCTTTTACGGGCAACAGAAGCAATAATGCACGACTCCATGAGGCTGGTGGTGACAGCCATCGAGCTGGAACTGTTACTGTACACAACCACTGCAGCACTGCCAACAGCAAAGCTGTTTTTTTAGTTCATAAACTCTCCATGCAGACTAATCCAGTCTTAAGTCCAGGCCGAGTCCAGAGCATCCTCCAGCAAACAGGCGTCTGCATAATGACAGTTTTCATGCTGTTTGCGGTATCTCGCTTCAAAGTCTTCCCAAAGCGTTGCTAAGGGGACACTAGGAATGCTAAAGCAGAGCTTAAGTAACCACTTCCCAGCTGGGTGTGTCGCCCTTTTCCACTCGCAGCGTTTAGTCTTCACACAAATTCACTGTAGTAAAGACTTGTGTCCCTCATTAAGGAAAATATGCCAGCTATGGCATCTTCTCCACCAGGAAATATTAGGATATATTATAGGAAATATTATAGGAATAGCACGATATCCAAAATCCCATAACCCTAAAAGACTTCATTGAATTCATACAGTGACAAATTCTTAAAATAAATAAATATAAGTGACATTTTAACTCCTGCAAGAGCAAATGACCTCCGCCGTGGCGAAGGTGCACATTGTGAGTGACCTGCATTCGACCAAAAAACACGTCTGCAGGCCCGACAATGAAGCAGTCCGTGACAATGGAGACCCGCAGCTGCCTGGAGAGCTCAATGTCTGAAGGCTGTGCAACAGTATACACCCAGCTCACATCAGGAGAATGGGTATTGTTTCCTCAGCACCTCCAAAACATCCTCACGTAGTAGTTTCAGTCATCTATCTTCAAAGACACGCAGTCATTCTCATTCAGGCAGGACACAGAAACAGTCAGACCCTGAGCTGTCCAATAATCCAAGATCATATTGCTTCTATATCTGCATCAATAACCACAGACTTTCTGGGTGCACAACATAAAAATGATCTGCTATCTTATCACTTTTAATGTGACATTCATTTGTTGTGATTTTTAAGCGGTGTGATAAGAGTTGCAAAGGGAAGAAATGATGTTGACTTACTAGGCTTCTCCTCTTCAACAGGTGTCTGGGCTTTTTTGCCTAGACAGAAATTGAGAGATCAGTGAGTTTTATGCATTCCAACATGCGGAGCTTGATTTTTGGATGCTCACCTTTACCCTTCTTCTTACGGTCAGGACTTTTCTTCACCTTGGATTTTGGCTTCTTTGGACTGGGGAGGGTTTGGCTAATATTAATTTGTTAAATTACAAGGTCAAAATCACAGATTTTATCACTCGGCAACACTGAAAAGCCAGAGATCTGTCAGCCACAGCCTGGCGAGACAGACCATGACAGAGATTATCAATGGACGTGGCGACACCTAGTGGTGGAAATATCACACGCCAGCATAAAAGACGAAATACGGATGGCCTGTGTGCGTGCGTGCGTGCGTGCTTGTGTGGAGGTGGGAATTTTTCCCCCCCTCATTAATCCCCAATACCCCAGAACGAGGAAGTGAAAACTAGAATTATTTAGATTGTGCTTGGAAAAACGTTGCATGACGTTGCTTGGATGAGTATGGATGAAACACTTTCAATATTTTACACCTTTTGCATTGAATGAATTTGCATGAATATGATGTAATGTGCAATAGGATGAGGCGTGCCTGGGAGTCACCATGTCACCACTCACCCCGCCATCTCGCTGTCAGAGCTGTTTTCATCTGAACCAAAGACAGAAGAGGACGAGCTCATGAACCCCTCAGCTCAAGTTTGGGGCTCCTCTCAGAGGACGTCACTGGTCAAGACAGATAAACCTCGATAAACAGGCCAGAAATATGCTTGATATATTCACCCTTTTCTTTTTAATATGAATCAATATAGCACAGTTGTTTTTGACATCAATGTTACGACATGACACGAAATGTGCAATGATGATCGACATGATCTGGGTTAAAAATATATATATTGTGGGACGTCACTGTCTATCTTATAGATATAAATATCCATCCTATGTGATAGTTTTTTTTCTGATGAGCTGTATTTTATGCGGTATTTTCGTGGTGTAGCGATTTCACTAGATTAAAACAATGTTTTACATATTTATTTGAATAAAACATCGCTGTTTTCAGTATTTTTTTTACCTTGTTCGATTTGAACTTTCTACAGTTGCTGACTGTTAATCAATGAATGATCCCAAAAGTGTAGACGGCTGATGTACTGCAAAGTATTCTTGCTTTAAATCAAAGGTCTTTAACCTTTGAACACTGAAATGTCATCCCCCTCACGCACGCACGCACGCACGCACGCACGCACGCACGCACGCACGCTTACCTCCGGGTGTGATAACCGGTGTGGGAACAGAGGCGTTTTGCACGGTGCGGGGCGCGTCTGCTGCGGGAGCTGCTGCGGGAGCTGCTGCGGGGCCTGGCCGTCTGGAAGCGCTTTGAAACGGGGAGAAGCTCACGGCAGCGCCCGCTGATCGTTGGGAACAGACAGAGCAGAACGTTACGCGCTTTTACGTCAGTTTCCAAACTAAAAAACAACAGAAACTGTCGCTAGATGTGTCGCTTTGGACAAACAAACAACAAATAAGTAAAAAAAAGTGGGCGAGACGATTTGAAAAGTCTTAAATTTAGCGAGAAACTCGCAAAATTGACGACGCCGTTTTACGAAAAATAGTCTGGTTGAGCGAGTCAAAGTTACGACTCAGTTTATGGATGAAATAAAGAGCTCCCAACAACTAAACAAGTACAAGTGAAGTCTGAGATGCCTCCAAACTCACTGCGTTTGCGTGTCTGAAAGGTTGCCATGGGTTACCGGGAAAGCCAATAAGGTTCCAGCGTTGAAATGACGCAAGCATAAAGGTGAAACAGGTGCTCGCGTTCACGTGACTAAGCGCACCTTCCTCTGGAACCAGCACGGAAATCAAATCGGGGTCCTTTCAATGCGAAAATGCTCGACCAAACATGGGTTTTATTTAACGGGATGAACTGAAGAGGTCTCGGACACGGGTGAGCTGCACTCCCCCCGCCGTGTTTCCATTATCGGACCCTCTTTCAATCCTCGATAAATCTTTTACTCGGTCGTTTAAAATGAAGCTTTTAAAATGAGAATCGGGGTGTATTTTATCAGATGATCTTTATGTCCTCGTTCAGGTGATTTCTGTCTGTCAGATGTTTATTACATTGTCATTAAGTCATTGACAAGTCAAACCAGCTTTGCCCTTATGTTTACACTGACTTATACAGTATTTTAAAGCGTGTTCCTTCAGAGAATAATGAATCCTGTCTAACATTTGGGTGTACCATGTATTTTTGGATCACTATGACATTACATTGCTAGGATATACTCACGGTTTGGTTCCTTTTTTATATGAAAATTGAATCAATGTTCCATCCTGTTTGACAACCATCTCAATAATTACACAGTTTGATGTTTAAATTAACAATTACTGGTTTGGCATCTTTAGTCATATTTCGCAGGTATAATTCAGATATAGCCTCGTATTGTATGTGTTCTATAAACTACAGACATGGAGGACTCTGGGAACTTGTTTGACGTGTACGAGACCAACGGCCTCCCTATATGGGACGCCCCCCAACACGAGTGTTGTGTTGGGGACCAGGACAAGGTGGACAGGCTCAGGAGGAGGATCAAGTATTACTTCATGAACCCCTGTGAGAAGTACCGCGCTCGAGGCCGTAAACCCTGGAAACTGATGCTGCAGCTGGTTAAAATAGCCATCATCACCATCCAGGTAGGTCTCCCCCACCCGGCCTGGGGCTGCGGCGTCGCCGTCTCGCCCGCTGACGCGCTTCTGTTTCCCTCCACCTCTCAGTTAGTGTCCTTCGGACTCAGCAACCAGATGGTGGTCACGTTCAAAGGGGAAAACCTGGTGACCTTCAAGCACCTCTTCTTGAAAAACTACGCTGACGGCGACACCGACAACTACGCCGTTTACAGACAAGCTGATGTTTATGGTTACATCAGTCACAGCATTAAACAGGTAGCAGCGCCTCACATGGGATTTCAGTTTAACTTCTATACTGCTGGAAATCATTGTTGCAAGTTTATGACCCTGATTCCATAACAGGTAGACCCCGGACTGGACTTTAAACTGCTGTACTTGGAGGACATGATTGTGCAATAAAAAAAAAAAAACAACCAACAATTCACTCTGTTTTCAGTATGGAAACCTTTACAACATCACGCTGGGCAATCACGAGTATGAGAAAAATGGGGATTCGTACAGCCCGCTGACGCTGTGCCAGACGTTCTACCGGAATGGTTCCGTCTACGCCGGCAATGAGACCTTTGAGATCGATGCTGAAGTTGACACGGGTATGTATGGGTATGCTCGGCTTTATTCATGTTCTCCCCATTTAAACAAGCGTTGTTGTTTTATTAACCCTGTTGGCGTTGTTGCGTCCCACACCTACAACTAGTCAGGCCGGTCGGGTTTGATGCTTGCTGAGCTCTTTTTCCTTCTTCCAGACTGTGTCGAATTTTATCCGGATCACCACCCGTCACCGGAGGAAGTCATGTCACACTTTCCGTTGCATTTCAAAAGGTTTGCGTGGAAATCGTTTGCGTCTTTTTCTTAAATCCTATGTGTTCTTGTTCTTGCTACATACTGGGTACCAAAATCTGCATTATCCCAGCAAAGTCGATCCTCAAAGGAATGTTTAAGGGTCGGTAAGACTTGGTATCAAGGTAGAATTGGGTTTGGGGTAAGGAGCTGAGAAACACAATAGGCCTCTGAAGGTCCTCACAAAGATAGAAGTACAGTATGTGCTGAATGATTCTACCTCCACTCTCTTCCAGGTTGGTGTCCGTCACAGTCACATTTGTTCTCAAGGCCATAAATTTACAGACCATCAGATATCGGGAGCTGCCAGACTGTTACGACTTCACTGTTATTGTATGTTTATTTTTAAATGTGACACAGAAGCACCTTCTGGCCGCACTAACAACACATTAATACAACCACTAAACAACCAGCGGATGGTTTGGCGTTTTAGTCCTTCCCTCTGCTGACCTTTGCCTAGATCACGTTCAACAACAACGCTCACAGCGGCAGGATAAAGATTGAGATGGATCAGGACGTGAGCATCAGCGAGTGCCGAGACTGGGAGATCATCGGAGCGTGTGAGTGTTGGGGAAAATGGTGGGAGAATTCCTTGTTTGGGAGCGCCTTCATTTTCAATTGCGTGTCCTTGCAGCCTCCCAAGTCCTCTACCTGACTGAAGTGTTCGACTGCGTCATCATCCTGACCTGCATCGCCTCCTTCATCCTCTGCACGCGCTCGGTCCTGACTGGGATTCGCCTGCAGTGTGTAAGTGAACGGATTCAAATATTAATAATAATGGGATTGGGAGGACAAAAACAAAAAGCACACGTGCGAACATCTACAGTAACTTCAAGTCCGAAGCAGCAGGAAAGGGGGTAAAGGTCGAGCAGTGGCTCAAATTCAGCACTTAGGTTTCCGAGTGGCGGTAGAACCCAGCTCACGCTCCTTGTGCCGTAACCAGGAGTACAGCCAGTACTGCAGGAACAGCAGCGGGAAAGACGCGCCCTGGTCCGACAAGCTGGAGTTTGTGAACGGCTGGTACATCCTCATCATCGTCAGCGACACGCTGAGCATCATCGGCTCCATCCTGAAAATAGAGATCGAGAACAAGGTAGGCGCCGACCCCAGCGACCCCCGCGCCGTCCGCGGCGCCTCCCCTTTGACCGACTCCTCCTACTTCCGTTAGGTCGTCACCAGCTACGACATCTGCAGCATCTTCCTCGGAACAGGAACCATGCTGGTGTGGATCGGGGTCATCCGCTACATGGGCTACTTCAAGAAGTACAACGTAGGTCCAGACCGCCGACGCTCGACGCTACGGTGGGGGTTTTTTGGTCATTGTTGATTGAGCCGAATGTGGTCGGCCCATTTTCAGATCCTCATCCTGACGCTCAGGGCGGCGTTGCCCAACGTCATCCGCTTCATCTGCTGTGCTGGCATCATCTACCTCGGCTACTGTTTTTGTGGCTGGATCGTCATCGGACCGTATCATGAAAAGGTTAGAAGGGCGAGTCGGGAAAGAAAAACGGCCGTTTTGTGTGGCGGGAAGAATTTGGAGATGTTAACTGAAATTTTTGGCCGTAGTTTCGGACGTTGAACACGGTGTCGGAGTGCCTGTTCTCCCTCATCAACGGGGACGACATGTTCCCCACCTTTAAGGACATGAACCAGAAGAGCAGCCTTGTCTGGGTTTTCAGCAGGATCTACCTCTACACCTTCGTATCGCTCTTCATCTACATGATCCTCAGCCTCTTCATCACCATCATCACCGACACCTACACCACCATCAAGGTGACTCCCGCACCCCCGGCAGCGCGGCGTAGACGTAGGACGGAGATGTTCTGGCACTAACGGGGGTGACTATCATCAACTTTCTTTAGCAACTGGACCAGAGCGGAACCCCAACGTCGGAGCTCCAGGAGTTCCTGTCGATGTGCAACGATCTGCCAAACTCTGGGGTCTACAGGCTGGAAAAGAGCAGCAGCTGCTGCCTGAACTTCATCTCCAGGTAGGTTCAAAGGTCAGCCATTCTGGTTACAAAGAAAGCTGAGATTTCCTCTCTTAAGGAATCGTTCCATGCTCCCTCTCAGGTTCCGGAAGGATGAACAGATCCTGACATCGGAGGCGTAACAGGCCGGCTCTTATGTTGGGAATCACTTCCAGTCGATCCAGGACGTGATGAATCTTATCGGTGGCAGAAAAGTCTACGTGACCCTTTAACCTTTCCTTTTTTTGTCTGGACGAGGGGAAGGAAGCAAATGAAGGAGCAGAGAATGAGCCATATCCTGGTGAAAAGAATGTTGGAACGTCGCCATGATGTAATTGTGTGCAATGGGGATGAAGGAGAAAAGAACAATTTTAAAAATGTATTTATGCTGTTTTGTTCCCCCAAAGTTTATCACTGCACAGAAACACGTTGAATATTGAAGATAATGAATCAAGTTTGAATCATTTTTTATGTAAATCTTGTTTCATCTCCCCATTGCAATAATACAGGTTTTTACACATCCTTTGATCTCCATAATCTGCGCCAAAAAAAGAAACTTTTTTTTTTTTTTTTTTTTTAATTTTGCAAATCATAGTCTAAAGACGCCTTCACTAATCACAGGCACAGTAACAGCGGGGGCCTTTTAGTTCCCCCAGAATAGTTTTGTTAGCTTAAAAGCATCTGTTGCTTATGAGGTCTGAGATGAAAATAAGCCAAAATATAACGCTGTAAACACAAACAACTGCAGAATCTCAGACAGAAGTCCACAGAATGGTCTTTTTGTGCAACATCTTGGATAATTCCAATTTTTTGCTAGCATCCTTGGAAGACAGCATTTCCTAGTTCAATCACACACACAGCGTTGGCTTGATGCAAGCCTCCAGAGTAAACAGACGTCAGTCAGAGCTGAACTGGAGGGTCATCTTGAGATGATGTGTGACATGATAATAGTCTCTTTCCCTTTAAAAATGTAGCATTCAAATGACCTAAACACAACACCGCCCTCTGTTTTTCTATTGTTGTGAGGCCCTGACTCTGTTAAACATATTTTGGCATTCGTGGCGGTCTCGCTGGAACCTTGTCAAGTTGATTCAGAAAGGCAGGAATCAGGAATGCTGTGGATGATACAATACAAACTCTTCATTAAAAATGGAGGCCACTTCATCTGGTCATCCCGAGACCACAGGGACAAAAAAAAACAAAAAAAAAAACTATAATCCTGGTCAGTCCGGTTTAGACTGTGTGACGGTGGGCGGAGGAACTCGTTGCTCTTCCATCCTGTTGGACTGAGAACGCAGGATGAGACTGAAAAAGTCGTCATCTGGCACAGTTGGTCCGGCAGGAGTGGCAGATGGAGCGGCGCATCTCTGATCGTCCAGCCTGGAGCCCTGAAACGGCGTCAAGGCGTTGGCAACCAAAAGCACTCTTGAGTTGGCACACGTAAATCTGGTTTTTTGTCTCACCTGACATTTTACAAGCATGTCAAAAAACACATCATCGCCATCAGGCTGCTCAGCTTTTGCTTCACGGTTCTGGGAAGGCGTGTCTGTGCTGGCGGCCGGGGCTGCGTGGAGAAACGGGACCAGTTAAAATCGGAGCGGAAATCTCAGTTGCAACAGCGGAAATGGGCAGACCTGCTGGGAGGACTGGATCTGTGCTGGAGGTGGAGTGTGTATGAGGCGGGCTGGAGGTGCTGAGACGTAAGCCAGGAAAATGGCTCAGGCTGACTCGTTGGTCGTCCAGGCGACGGGCCTGAGAGCTGGCCAGCAGCTCCAGGAAATGACCAGGATCCTGCAATGGTGTTTCGCGCTCCAAAATAGCTAAAAACAGGGACAGTCGTCTGTTACTTGAGGTTTTCTACGAATAAATATGACTAAAACTATTTCATGCTTAAGAAAGCAAATAGAGAAGCAGAATATTAACAGTACTTAAGACAAGGGAAAAAATAGTTCTAGACGAAAGGGGATGAAGGACGGCGTAACATTCGTCACACCACACGGATGTTTAAAAGCTCAAGGTTGTTGCATTCACACCATGGACCATAATATATAATATTTAATAATAAAACCATTTCTGTACACGTTGATGCTGCTTAAATAACATATGGTGTGAACACAGCACAAAAGGGCCAACACTCACATTTCCTTTCAGCAACAGGTGGGGTAGAGGAGGGAGAGGGGGGAGGGAGGCGACTTGGGGAATCCAGTAGGGAGCACCTTTGGTCTTCCAGCCTGTTGCCCTGGAAACGAGAGAGAAGCTCGAAAAAGCCATCCGCTCCAACGGTGTCCTGTGTTCCAGACTGCAGTGATTAAGTAAACAACAAAAATACAGTTAATGTTATTTTGGAAAGAAAATCTCGAGGTAACAGATCATTAGGATCATAAAGAAAAGAACCCATTAGCAAATGGGTTAGCAAAACAAACCTTAGGAGATGGGGGCGAATCCAGCTCGGGGCCCGAGTCCTCTGTGCCTGCTTCGTGCTTGCTTTTAGGAGATTTGTTATTGTTCTTCAGCTTCTTGCTTCTGAACCGATGGAAGAGGAATAACTTAGAGGAGGCCTTGATTGTGTCGCCTTTTGAAGAGTCGGGGAATGTGTCTGCGTCCCACTCCTGCATAATTAAGGTTCAGGAATTTGTAGCGAGCAACATTACAAATATGGAGACAGTTGACCTTGAAATGGGTCTAAAACCAGAGTACTCTCCACACATACCGGACTTGCGGATGTGTCTCTAGTTTGAGTTTTGTCCAGGTGCCGGCTCAGGTCCAGGTTCTCTTCACTGCTTCTTATCATCGGTGGATACTTGGCTGCTGAAAGCAAAATACCACAGACTCAAATGCTGACAATGAGTGAATTCATTCTTAAATCACCTGGATGCTGAGTTATTACAGTTATAAATGTCTCCCTGAAACTTAAATATTTTACATTCCATCACATGTCCAAATATAAAATCCTCCTATCTTCAGAAGAGAAATAAAAAGCTCATGTAACAATGTTAAAGCAATTTTTGCTAAAAAAAAAAAAAAAAAAAGTAGTTATCTGATTAATTGTATTTTCTACTGTAAATGTATCTAAAAGCTCTGATTTTTGAAGAATGTAGATTTACCTGAGAGGTTGGGGTAACCCTGGAAACTTGCTGGCAGAGCAGAGTTGGTACCAATACTGCGAAAAATGTTTGTGTGGATATTTGCGTTGGACTTTAGGCCCACAACCAGCCGCAGATCTGACAGGTTCATCCTGGCTGTCACCTCTCCACTTTTGTCTCCAGTCTGTGAGAGCAACAACATAAATGTCATTTGTCTTTTTTTAAAATGTATTTTTAAATGTATGTATGTTCATGTATTCAACAAATGTTGCATTCATTAAGAGACTGAGAGCTCCTGCAATCCTACACAGAACCAGTAGAGGGCGGTGTTGGTCTGATTGTCGTCACCACTTTCCCTCTGACGGAAGAGGTGAAAATATAAACAGTCACCTCTTTGGCAATTTCCAGATGTTTCTCAGCAAAGTACATGGCTTGCTGATGATTCCCCAGGGCGGTCTGGGCATTTCCTAGACTCCAGTACGCTCTTCCCTCACCGACTCTGCACAACAAGCAGGGAGAAACAGGCTGAGTGAGTTCTGCCAGGATTATGCAAGACGAGGGGAAGCATTTGTCAATAAACCGTAATCTTAAAACGGAATCTCACAACCCAATTTCTCATCTTGAACTCTTTAAAGACTTTATTTTGTTATACTTTACAGTCATTGCAAGTTAAATGACAAGTCACTGACTCAAAAGGTCTGAGACTATAAAAATAGAGACACTCCCACACCAGGAATGACACTGTCTTGTTAGCAGATATGTTGCATTCTTTTCTACTCAGACTTTATGTAATGGCTTTTTTCTGTGGAACATTTTGGGTCCGTTCACAAGGAGTCCATTTAGACTTGGTGTGTTTATTAAAACCTGTAAGAATCCTATCAGCAGCAGGGGGCCACATCACTGGGTAACATATGCAACTGCAAAACAATGTCAAGGAGCTTTAAGGCTCCGTGGGCTCCGTTATCAGTATAATGCACTGTATAATATGATGTTGCGTTTGTCAATTAGGTTCAGCTTTTAGAGGGAAATAGGTGATAAAACTTTGAATTAATTTTACACCATCAAAAAGCAGACAGGTAAGGGAAGCCCACGGGTCGTCATTGCATGGAATTAAATGTTCTACCCGTATAAATAAAGGATTGCTACTATATTATTATAATCTGGCTTTTTAGTTTCCTTTACACGCAGTTGATGACCTTCCCAGGAAGATTTAATTGGATTTCATTTCTAATGCTGAAGTTGATAAGATTAGCTACAGCGAAGAGGTTTGATTTGCATTTCACGACATTGTTTTGTTCCACCTAGAAGGACGATGACATCCATGATCCCTGCTGGCTAAGATAAGCATTAGGAAAGTTAGTTAGAGCTTCTATTCTGGTTGACTGAAAGTCAGCTGCTTTCTGCAGGAATCTGCAGCTGTAGAGGGCAGCAGCCCCAACTCCAACAGACTGGAGCAAACTTCAAGGCTCTTATTACTGTCCAAATACAAACATCCAAGAGAGGAGAATAAATGATATTAACTCCTTAAGGCAGAGGTCTCCCAAATAAGGTAGTGCAGATGGGACTCAGTACCTGTCGTTCAGGTTCTGAGCAATGACCAGATGTTTGAGATGGTAATCAATGGCTCTTTCATAGTCCTGGAGCAGAGTGTAGGTGTTTCCCAGGCTGTAACAGGCCTGAGCCTCCACTGCTTTGTCCTTCAAAAGCCTGGCCAGCTGCAGAGTTCTCCTGGGGGCAAAGCAGAAGAGGAGGAGGAGGAGGAAGAAGGTCAAAGAATGTCTAGGGCGGGAGCAGAGGAATGATAGTTATCTGCTCACTTCTACGGAACATTTGTCAGCAGCTTCTGAGTAAAAATGTGCAGGGAAGAATAAATCTGTTGTCGATCCTTCTTCTGTCAGTGTTCAACTTCAATTCATTAAAAACCAACCAATGATGCTTCAAAAAAGCTGCTAAGGTTTGTTTTTGGACACACTAGCATACTAAGTATCTGACAATGATCCCTAAAGGGCAAAAAGCCATTGTTAACTCACTTGTAATGACCAGCCGCCACCTCGAACTGACTGAGGAATATGTTGGCGTTGCCGAGGTTACAGTGGGCCCTCCTCTCAGCTGATTTATCCCCAAACTCTTTTGCGATGTGGAGCCGCTTCAAAACAAAGAAACTGATCATCATGTCACTGGTCAAAAAGCAAATCTAAAATGGCCATAAAAACCAAAATGCATTATGTTCAGAAATAGGTCCAGTCAGGAATAATATGGCCATCTGCGAGATTAATCGGAATCCCAACTCTTTACTTTACCTTTTCATGTGCAGCTACTGCTTTTTCAAATTCACCCAGCAGATAGTAAGTGTTACCGAGGTTACCATAAGTACGGCCCTGGGCAGCCTTATCGGCCAATTCCTTCACCATACTCAGGTTTGCTCTTTAAAATAAAAATAAGAGCACAAAAACATGTTTTCACGTTATACAGTACGTACACACAGACACTCAAATCACATTAAGAAACCGGAATAATAAATTAAGTCTGGAGTTCATTCATAAATGTACATGAAATAATTATTCTAATTAAAACATTACTATATTGTGTCCATGGAAAAGATGAATTGTTGGGATGAATGTGTGTAATTTGGTGATTCGGCAACACTTTCAGTCAGTGAAGGATTTTGCAGTTATTATGTTATATGAATGGAGATTTGGAGTATTTAGAAAAATAATAACGAAATTGTATCAGCTGACCAGATAACTTTTACTCGACTGTGGCCAGTCACAGGCTAACAGGCTAATCCTCACAACCGGTCATCTGATGATGCTCAAGCTCTATTTTGATGTGTCCTGCAGCTATTAGACGGGTATGGGCTCACTCGTAGTACTGGGCAGCTTTCCTCAGAGCAGTCCTGGCCTCCTCTGAGAACTCTCCTGGCTCCGCTCTGCTCCAGCAGATGCTCTTGCCTTTGGCGTGGTAGACGTTCCCAAAATTATACAGTGCTCGAGCCTGCCCAACCTACAGCAGGCACAGCAGATTTTCACAGAAGGAAACCAGAGTGACCAGTGTTGTAATTATATACTTAAAATACACTGACACCAGATCTGATGGCTTGCATGCGGACTGACAAACTATTCTAGAGGCTGGCTGGCTCTCAGCCGTGGCGCATACCAGACCCGTGCTGCGGTGGACGTATATGTCATGGTATGATTGAAAACAAAGAGGGATCCACTTATTCTAATAAAATGGCCCTTTTAGTGATTAACTAAACTTTCAGATTGTAGAACAGTGGAAAGTCATTCAGTGTCTGCCAAGAACAACAAAAATACTCAAAAACTGTGACCCGCCTTATCGTAGATGGCTCTGGTTATGTCCAAATGTCTTTGGCAACACACCACGGCTTCATCGTAACGTCCCAAAAGCTTTAATGTGTTCCCCAGGTTGCCGCTGGCTTTGGCCTCCCCGAGCTCATCCCCAATTGTTCTGGAAAAGGATCAAGCAATCATTTATTATCGGACTGCTGAGGCACGACGTCGTGAAATATCACCTCAGATAGTAATGGAGTTTGACGTTTAAACACAATAATGTAATAAATGAAGACATTTCCAGACAGATGACAGCATGGTGATCAGCGTGAGGGGCAGGAAGAAGCGCGGTTCTTAGATTGGACTGAAAGGCATCCGCAGTAAGAATTTTTATGATATTAAGTGGCGGCTGCTTGCACAGATAAGGAGCAGCAAGTGCAGAGGCTCCGTGTCCTTTGTGCTTAAGGAGAGGTTGTGTAAAAGGGCTTTATCAGCAGACGCACAAGTGTTTCATTTCTCCATAGTGGCGTCAAAGATAGATGGAACTGCACTCTTTACAGGAACTATGTGAGACAAATCTATTTAAAGTGATCATAAAAATAGCACCGATATGTCAGCAAACATTAAGGAATCATTATAAATATTATATCACCGACAACCAGTAGTCCTGCTAGAAATTTCTCAGTCAGCCTGTAAATAATGTGGATGTTTTAATTTGGCGATTTGGTCGTTTGCTCCGCCCTCCTCCGTCACCCAACCAGGAAGTCAGTTGCGTTTGGGCCTCCGGGTCGCCAGTTAGCGCTGAGCTGCAGCTCTGAACGTCTGGAATCACCAATGTCTGAGGTGACTAAACCTAAAAGGCCTCATTATGATTCCCAAAGACATCGCGACAAAGTCAGAACCAAAGCAGGGATGTTTCAGGAGACGAAGTTGCTATTTGTTTCTCCCGGACAGGTAAGATTCAGCCAAGTTTCATGAACATCATTTGGATTAAAGCACGGCATGGTCATTTCAAATATTCTCCACCGTCGAAGAACACCACAGTCGCTCCTTGCATTGGACATTCCTGATGGATTCAGCTACCTAACTGGTAACTTGTAATCTAGGGGGAGGGGAAGCGGGCCGGGACCACGCTCTAAATTATTTTGAATGTGATTGCAGTACTGGCATTGGCCACTAGATTATAAATAAGGTAGTTGGATTAAAATGCACCAAGTTTACCTGGTTAATGTCAGGTCATGGCGGTGATACTCCAAGGCCTTGTTGTACTCTTGTAGGTGGAAGTAGGCATTGCCCAGTTGGCTATAGATGGCACTGAGGATTTGAAGATCCTCTGTTCCAACCTGGATGGCCGATTCAAACAAGGACACGCCGGCACGGTAGTCGCCAGCTTTGCAGAACCGCTCACCCTCTAGAGCCAGATCCAGACAAGATGACTCCATCCTGCAGGGAGGTGGGACAGTCTTTATACAACCATGTATACATTAAACCAAACTATTAATAGGAGCATTTTGTGCATGTTGTCAGCTTAAAAAGTCGGTCAAATGACTTGGAATGCAAATACGGGCTTTACATTTAACCACATAGACTAAGTAAACTCAGATGTGTGTGTGTGTGGTGAAAAGTAGGAATGAAACTTTATAACATCCACACCCTTTTTATGGACGGAGCCCACTCCAGCCTGTAATGAGAGAAAAAACAATCCCAGAATCCCTGTGATAGCACAAGCGCTGTATTGTGCAGATTTACAGGCCTGCACTTAACATATGTGACATTATAGTGTGGGACAGAAAGACTCACACATTTGATACATTTTTCTCTGGGATGTAACGATGGCTGGGCTTAGAAGACACGATCAGAACACATTAAACCTCTTCTAACCTGAGGAGTGCGTGTTGGGCTGCCACATTGCTCTCTAAGCCTCCGAGCTCACAAATAAGAAACCTTCAGAACTGGAAACTGCGACTGAGCTGGGAGTCGAAGCGAAGTGGCCGCGGTCACGTACCTGCTGCACCTCCCCTTTCTGACGCACTTCAGACAATTCGACATCAGCGCCATTTCTGCCTTGTGGATCACTTTCTGGAGCAAACGCAGCTCTTTCAGACGCTTGAATGCCTTGACTTCCACGTGCATACACATAACGCAGGCAGCCAATCTCCCCCCGCAGAAAAAGAAGACGGCTCCCTTTCCTCCCCCGCGGCCGTTTCCCGTGTGCCCTTCTGACCCGCGCTCAAAGCAAAGGGGATATAATCCGCTCAGCCTTCTCGCCGACCTCGGATGACAAGCCGTAAGACCTTCAGTTACAGCGAACACGGTTCAGCGTCCGGCGGTTGTCGAGCTGAGCCGTTGAGACAGGCTGCCATGTGTGGAAGCGCTCTCTCCGTCGCCACCAGAACCCTGCCCTAAGCCACCTGATGGTGGGTGTCACATTTAATTAAGCTAAACTGCAGATTTAATTATAGCCAGTTTAAGTGGCTCTGGTCAGCCTTCGGCTGAGGAGACCCCTCAGGAACGGATGTGTACATTTTCCACACCATTTTTGCAAAATACTGAGTAGATTCAACAATGATCCAATAGGGAACAGGAGCCGACAAATCATTTGATTCCACCGGAGTTTGTATTCACTCTGTAGCTGATCCAGAGAAATCCACTTGTGCAAATTAACTAAGCGTTCTGGGGCTCCGTGCTCTCCGAGGAAGCAGCAAAAGTTGCATCATCATGAGGTGGAGCACAAGGACTCAAAGGATCCACGTGACTGTCCACGAAGGCAGGCAGATCACGCTGACCATTATATAATCAGAGTGAAAGTTTGAATTGTTTCAACCAAATTAATGAGTTAATCTGGAGTTAATGAGTCACACCGGCCAGAAGAGATATTTTCTTACAGCAAAATGGGCACTAAAACAGAAATATTCTCTAATGCTGATGATTGAGGAGCAGGTACCTCACATCCCATCATGCAAATAGGCCCCAGGATGGTGTGTAAGTGAGGCAGCCATTTCCAGCCTGCACTGCCTGGGTAATACTGACCTGATGAGGCTTGCACGTCTGGATTTAACTTTACAGTGTGATTCAAGAGTGATCTCACAGCTTTGATGATGTCAACAGCTAGCAATCTGATGTTGTATTGTAGTGGTTTCAGGAGTGTCAATAAGGTGCCGTGGTACTGTTATGCTGAGCTCATTACTCCAGATACTCTATTCTGAGACATTTACTGTAACTGCATCTGCAATTCTATCTTTAAAGAATATATACACTCAAGTTTTGAATCATGCTGTGCAGATAAAACTGCTGCAGGACCTCAACAATGACAGCAGAGCATTTTGCGCATCCTCGCTTGGCTTCCACTGAAGAATGAAGACCACCTCCATCCCTTGTTCGATCCCTGTCCCATTTCTTATCTTCAAACTGGAGCAGAAAAACAAGAGCAAACATGTACCGAGCGCCCAGGTCTTGTTTGTGCCCAGAACATCTTAGCTTCCTGAGCAAGTGGCTGCGATGTGACGCAGATGGCAAAGAACTCCACCAACACCACGAAAAGTCTTGTGTGAGGAAATGCCAGCTTGGAGAAGTGCAGACTAGTAACGGCTAGGAGGGACACTCTCCAAATGATCCCTGTTGGTGGAATTCCGCAACACAATCCTCAACCGCAGAGGGACTCACGCAGCTCTTGCCCTGAAATTCTACGGACGAGGCAGAATTTTATCACCCATGAACTTCCCAACTCCTGTTTAGCGATTGATGCGGAGGTGGGGGGGGGGGGGGGGGGTTTGTTTCAGTATCTTTCTCACATTCCACTGCATTGAGCTGTCCTGAACTTGTTTGGCTCCGGGTGGCTTGAATGAGTCCATTATCCAGTGACCTCATTCACCGACTGAAGTGTTTTCACCCAAAGTGCTGGAGCTGCAGCATTTTTAAACGTTTGCATCATCCGCTAACTCTCTCATGAGGGAAACATGCAAGAAATCAGCAAAAACTGGGACAAGTTTGCAGTTAAATTTGCACAGATTGTGTCCTTCCTCTCACTGTGAGCGATCCACTAAACACTGAAGTCCAAAGAGGAACTGAGAATCCTGTCGAATCAAACATCACCAAATACCTTTCTTTTCACTTTCCATTAGTTACATTCTGAAACTACACATGGTTTTACTTTTTGTTCCTCAGCAGAGGTGTTATATTATTTCTTCCACTCTAAATTCTGATGTTTGCACCGATGTTCGAAATGTGTGAAAAAGCAACAAACAGCTTCTTGCGCCAACATGTGTTTGTTTACATGTGCTGGCGATAATGTGGCTGCCAAAACCATAGTTATTCCAACAGAAACACGCCCATCAACTGCCCCTTAAATTAGGGGATGCTTTTTTTTTTTTTTTTAAATTAAAAAAAATAACGATCCTTTTGAAGAGAGATGAGACGTGCATAATTAGTCTGGAGCCAAGCCCTGCATTGGTGCTACTGCACTTATGCAGGCGGGCTTTAAATGCAACAGGTCGATGCAATTTTGGAGTTTTTATGGAGTTTTTTTGCTTTAGTTGAAAACGTGTGATGAGTGTCTGAGAACTCCAACGGTAATGAGTCAGTTTAGCGAGGACAAGTCATCACTTGCTCACTGTCTGCCTGAACGACAGTGACGAGACACTCGCCTGTTGATGTCAAGTGGAGTGAAACGACTCAAAGAAACATAACCGCAACGAGCTAATATGGTTGACTCCCAGTAAACGCGATTGACAACAAAAACATCCCAGAAATATTTCACCCACCTCAAACCGAAGCACGTAAACACACCAGCAACATGGCGTTGGAGTCGGAGAATAGTTTTACCCACTGACAACTTTTTAAACTGCCCCCTTTCCACTGAGGTGTTTATAAAAGTACTGACCCGTCCGTCCGTGGGTGACAAGGATCCGTTTGTCTCGGGGAACCGACGTTAGAGAAGCCACTCCTCGCACCGACAATCTGCCTCCAATTAGGATTCCACGGTTGATGCCTTCAAGTGGCGTCGGAAATGTTGACATTGCTACATAAACTACAGCCGATGACCAATCAAAACGGTAAGAAATAAAGAGGATGCCGTTTGGGGGCGGAGAAAAGTTGAAAGGCCTGACTGAGAGAGCCTGGCTGAAGTAACGAGGTCGTCAAATTTCAATTTAAGGACAGCAAATGTTGCGCTGCCGAACGTAAAAGTTACGCTTGAAGGCCTCTACTGCCCCCTGTTGTATAAAGCTGCTACGTGCAACTCGGATTAAAGACACGAAAACGTGTTACACACATGTTTTATATATAATCCTGAAACAAATTACATTGTTTTCATTAGTCTTAAAAATGTAGTTGTAATCCTGTCACGTGCATGCAGATCTTTCAGATATATCTTTGGTACATGGAGGGAGGCCCCTGGCAGTTTTCCTGTTTACGATCCTTGAGCCTAATTTACCCTCATTTGCTGCAGTAACTGGAGGCTCATAGGATCTTTTTTTAAAACAACACCTCTGCAGAAGCAATGTCGAAGCATTTTGAGGTAGACAAAGAAGCCCAGTTAAATGATAATTCAATTCTGACTACAATTATTCCTCAATAATCACCAATGTGGACATTTTTAGTGAGTTCGAGGCGGGAAAAAAAACGTGGGTTTTGAACACGACACTGAGACCCTGCTCCAATATTTGCATTCACCATTAACCAAAAGCAACTGGCACAATTACAAAGTATTTTACCTCTTTGAAGAAATTCCAGTTACATTAGCAGTTTTACTTCAAAATGACCTGGTAAGCTTGAAAATATGAATTGTGTTAACAGCCAGTAATGTCTTTTTTCCCCCACTTCCATGTGGCCATTCTGAAAACAGAGGGGATCTGATCACTTTCTCAAAACAGAAGCATCAATTCAGAAAAGGAGATGGGAGATGGTCTGGGGAGATGCCGAATGCTGTTCTCTCTGACGCCTGTAGTCTTAAAGCTACTGTCTGTATAAGATGGGGAAGAAGGGGAAAAAAGGGGGAAGAAGAGAAGGAAAGACATAAGTTCGAATCCCACCTGGACCCAAAAATGATAGAATTATTTTTGTAGGAATGGTTTGTAAAACTTTTAATTTATAACAAAGAGAATATGTATGTACAATTGTGAACAAAATGACATTCACATTTAAGCATTTATAAAGCTGAAATTGTCAAAGAAACAAATCAAACCCCAATGAAAATTTGATACAACTATGAAATAAGATGTAAAACTTGCAGTGGAAGTCAAAGGGCAGAACAGCCCACAGGGATAAGCATATTAAAAGTAACAATATTGCATTACTGTCTCATCTGCTTCAGCCAGTTCCTTGGTGAGAGCCTCAGTCTTTGGACAGTATATTTTTCCTTTGTACTGAAGAGGGTGGCTGATGGTCCACTGGAGGCAACTGCAGGATCAATTTGCCGTAACCTAGGTTTTGCCTGTCCAGCTGTATTTGCTGGCATATGGTATGTGTGCAGCTGGTAACTGGGGGCTGCTGTTGGTACTGTGGCAGAGAGATGGGTTTTGTTTTTGCACAGGGCAATGGGTCAGCTGGCACTGGCCGTTGCACACCTTGCAAAAGAACAGACGCCTCCTGACCCTTCAGCCGTTGGTTATACCACTGCATGAGGGTGGTCTGGTTCACTACACGTTGAAGGGTTGTCTGCTGCATTAGCGTCCCATTGCACAGAACCAGCTGCCGGATCTTTTTGTAATCTTGTAAAATTAGAGACCATCGAGATACGCTGTGTTGTCCTCTTTTTTTGGGGCTCGTGTGAATGTTGCACAGCCTCACGAAGATGGTCTCAATCAGGCGACAGCAGTTTGGCCACTGAGCTGGTGAACACACCGTTTTGTGCTTTCCACCCCAGGAGTGAGCACAGCCTTCTTTTTAGGAGACCTGAAGCGTCCAGTTAGCAACCGGTCCTGATGTCTTGCAGCATACACAATCCTGTCTTTGTCAAATTTGTCAAGACTCTGCCACAAACCCAGAATGGTGCTAACTTGTTGATTGTTCAGGGTCAATCCCGTCTGCTCTCGTAGCTCCACCAAGTATTCAGCCAGTTTATCTACACGGTCCGTTCCAGGAATGCTGCCGTTGTCTCCAGCCTGGAAAATAAAAACTGATATTTAGGTTCTGTGGCATCACAATTTCCTTGTCACTACTTAAATTCTTGCAGACAGATAGATGTCAGGGACCCGACGAGAACCCAAATGTGACACCGGAGTTCGACGGAACACAGCTTTATTACCAGGACAGGATTCACCGGGGAGCAGGCAGGATAGAATAGTTGGGGAAGGTGGAAGGTGATCTATAGATCGACTGAGAATTTATTTATTTATCACTTACATCCTGTTGTGAAGAGGACATGGAAGAAGGAAGCTGGGGCTGAAGCAAAACTGTAGATGACTGAAGAGGAGGCACGGCTGGAGGTTTTTTTGGTAGACATTTTCTGTCATGTTATAACATAACATAACTCAGCTGCAGAGGGCACTTTTCTATCTGTAACAACAAAAAAATCTTCTTGTTTCACATAACATAATAGCTGACTAATAAATGTGTAAACACCCTACTGAATGTAACAGTTCACCGTGTTAAGTTCTTCCGAGGGATTTTTATCCTGCTAATAGTTATAAATCTAGATAGATTATATCCTTTCTGTCTATACCTGAGGGAAAAATGTAGTCTGCTATCTGAAATGATTAATGTAAGTCGTTTTAGGTTGGTCGTTTCACCTGAGTGTAAAGGTCATGCCATTTCTTTTGTCTGTCATAACATAACATAATGTTATAACATAACAAGTAATCAGAAACGACGCACTCCAGCGCACAACTGCCAAAGAAAACAAGCAATTTCATCGGCAGAAAAAAAAATACAACCAGCTAAAGCTCCGGCAGCAACTGCACAAACTTTATTGCAAAACTCCCGATGATCAAGTTACATTAGCGTTACAAATGCCTGACATGACTTGGACATATTGCATTAAGCATTTACGGTGATATTTTATGTGAAATGAAAAAAAAAAACGTAACGAATAACAGACCGCAATTTGCGCACGTACCTTGTCAAAATCCACGGAGATGTCCGGAATAAACAGCGGGCAGATTTTTAAACAATAAATCAACTCTAGGATCGATTGGCTTTTCCAAAGATTGAGACCGCAGTTTAAGTTAAGGCGGGACGTCGAAAGATTGAATCGCGTATATGATTGGCTGTTGAAAGATTGAATCGCGCAGATGATTGGCTGTTGAAAGATTGAAAAGCGCATATGATTGGCTGTTGAAAGATTGAATGGCGCATATGATTGGCTGTTGAAAGATTGGATCGGCGACGCGACTGGCTGTTGAAAGATTGAATGGCGCATATGACTGGCTGGGCTTATACAGCTTATGACAATACTCACCCTAAAAATCGAAAAAAGCAACTGCGTCCCTGGGTGGGCTCGAACCACCAACCTTTCGGTTAACAGCCGAACGCGCTAACCGATTGCGCCACAGAGACGGTGTTATCCACGCTTTTTGCTATAGGCGTTTTCACCGAGCTATTGTGTGATCGGTTTTAACGGAATGAACTGTTGCAGGCGCAGCGTCTGGAATTACAACCAAATATATGTTGCTAAAACTGATTTTAATGAAATATCCAAAAATGTGACTTTCTACGAAAAAAAAAAGCAGCGCCCAACGTGGGGCTCGAACCCACGACCCTGAGATTAAGAGTCTCATGCTCTACCGACTGAGCTAGCCGGGCCATGAATCACGCTCTCTAACCAACCAATCAAGTAGCGGGAGACAGACATCACTATCCCTAGAATTTTACTTAAATTGATATTAAAAAATAAGTATTTTAATTAACTTAAATCTACTTTACTTTTAAAACAAGGATAAAAGGCCAAATTGTTATTCATTTATTTTGGTTTGTTGGTATAGACCTTTAATTTATATCTGACCAGTCTTAGATGCCCCACTGATGTTGAACCTTCTCGTCTCGGCCAGTTTGGCAAAATAGAATCTCAAACATTGTCCAAAAATGTTTATGAATAGTTTTGATAATCAGTAAGCAGTGCTCAAGTGTATACAGTCGATAAACAACTTATTTAATTAGACATGTTTTTCTCTCACGTGTTCGGAGCGTGATGATATATTTCGGTAAAATTCTGATCGTGCAAAGCCTTCAACAAACAAACCGATGCCCATCACACCAAGAAAATAAATATTCCTTTAAACAACGTTTAAAATTCCAAAATTAAGTAAAGGAGTTGAACTTACAAATTTGCCTTGATTTTCCCGCCCACGCAGCCGGGTCGCAGTTCACACCTCCGTACATCTAAATTGAACGGACCGGGGGGGCGTTTATACGTTGGCCCAGGTCGATCTTAACTTAATCAACTAATCGATGCCAAACGTTTACACGACAACACAACTTCTGTTCCGTTTTTGCTGTAGTTTGTAGCACTGAACACGCAGCGATGCGAAAACGCTAGCAAATTAGTTAGTTAATCATTTCGCGCTTTCAGCGATTACGGGCATGCGCACTAGAGTGGCATGCAACTCGGTATGCGCGATTCGTCGTGGGCCATAGGGAGGTTTTTGGTATTCGTAGTTTTGTAGTTCAGAGTTGCTCGTGGAAGCAACTCCTAATAGTCAGCTAAGGAAAACTTTTGGTGCATTATATAGATTAAGAATACTATACATGACATGTTTGTGCCCCTGGCAGATAAAATATCATTTTGCGTGGTTTCTTTGTTTTAAGGCCTTTATGTAGAGGTAAAGTTGCCCATACATCATGGGTTCAGAGCCCCTCTGTCCTGCTTATATAAACCAGTACTTTGCTGTCCTCACCGGAGTTCCTCCTGTCCTTTAAATGAAGACAAACTGCCGCATCGTGACTTGTGTGCTCTGCTGCGTCTCACTTGTGTTTGGTCTCCTGCTGTGTCCCCGTCTCTGCTCATATTCGGTAAGTGGTTTTTATAGGAGGCAGAGTTTCGGACCAGCTGGGGTTTAAAGCCGGAGATTCTGTGTTGATTGAAGATCAGATGTGGGATGCAGATGGTGACACTCCAGTCAGGGCCTCTGTGGTTTTTTTTTTTTTTTAAGCTCTCCAGTTTCTGTGTTGACAAAAACCACCCTGGGTATGCTTTTAAAGCCTCGCTGAGATGTTTGTGTCCGTCTTTTTTCCACCTCAGCGCTATTTTGGCTCAGTTGTGGTGAAGAATCCCAATAAACCCCCATGTTCCCTCCCTTATGATCCCTCCCTCTTACTTTTGCAGTTTTGGGGGGTTTTTTAGTTCACATTTCTCATTTATATTTTGGTTTGAAATTTCATTTTAAGTTTATTTTTTAGGTTTTGCTGTTCAGTGATCAATAACTAGAAAAAAACATTAATCAGGGTCCAAAGATGATATTCACATTTATTAAGACTAATTATCACCTCCCTGTATACTATACTATACTATGCTATACTTGATATAGTAGACAGATTTAAAGTTATAATCTTAACATCAATAACACAGTAACTAATACTTTATGTATAACATACATTACTGTACATACATAGTTTACAGTATTTAACATTTTACCCAAATTTTCATTGAAACTTTCATTGGAATATAATGTGGCAACATTAGCTTCTTCTGCTCCGTTGAGAATAATAATCACGGCTCTCGTTAGCACAAATTAAAGCAGTTCATCAGCCTATATCACTCATGAAACCATTAAGGCCCAGTTAGACTGTGGTGTATCGGGAAGGACCGGGACAGGATCGGAATGGAGAGAACCCGCTGGGGAACTCTGACAGGAAGACGGGGTCGTGAGCCTGGCGTTTCCTGCGATTGCGCCTTTGGTAACGGAAGTTGACAGGTGGTCGAAGTGCGACGGGGCCTCCGATCTCCTCAGAGGATGAATCGGAAAGACCTTCAGCGGACTCGCTGGAAGATGAGCTGTGGGGGACGGAGGGATTAACCACTACAGAGGGGTCACTAGGGGCAGGCTGGATGAGCGTTGGACCAGGTGGCGGTGGTTGGACAGCAGGGGGCACTGCTGGGTCAGTGAAAACAGGCTGCAGTGTGTCGTTTCCTAGGTCAAGGATAGTCGATGGGAAGGTCGGGGTCGCGGTGTCTGCAGGGAGGCCGTGACTCTGAGGCTGCACTGGTCTGAGGAAATCCACATTCTGCAGACAGAGAGACAGAACTCTCAACAAAGCCCCCTCCTGCTGGCTCAATCACACAAGCACGCAGACTACAGTGACGAGATAATCACAGCACACAGGCATAGCATTATAAATCTCACACCTACATTCAAACACATTCCACACAAAACACACTCTGAGCCGCAGCGCGCAAGATATGACAGGATAATTATAAGGCCGGTGGCATTCACGCTGAAAGTTACATTAGCATTTTAAAGGTTCCGTTAGCAAGATTTAAAACAAAACCCAGCATAAAATATTCATCCAGTTTCAAACAAGCTGAAGCTTCTTCCTATAATGTGAAAAGATTAGCGTTTCATATTTTACTCACTGCCATCCGTATTCTGGTGTACTAAAACATTGTGTGGGAGAATGTACAAGTTTGAACCTACATGTTGTATATTATCAGAGATCAGAGTCCGAAACCGGAGAGCTTTAACGGCCTCCCTCTAAGTGTCTGAGCAAAAATCAATCTTCTTTTACAATCTCAACGCTAGTATCTCTACTCTGCATGCTCATGGTTGTAAATGCATGGAGAAATTTGCATCGGAGGTCGAAATTTTAATGTATTCATCAAAAGCGATAAATTATTTAAGTTATAACAGCAATACTAAAGTTTTTTACTGAGCCTGTTTGATCATTTAAAGCTACTGTTTGAAGATGTGCAGATTCCAGCAGCAAAAGAGGAAGAGCAGCATAAATATTTATATGAAATCATCTTTTAAGGGCGCATTTGTGTGTAAAGAAAGAGAATGATGTTATATATATATATATATTATATGTTTTATGTTTCATTTTACCTGGACTTTGAACATCTCACAGGACACGTGAACATCAGGATTGAGTTTCATGTTTCCGTGCACGGAGCCGACGCAGAATCCTGCTGTCTGAGAGGGGAAACGGGACGTTTTAAAATGGGTTTGGTGAAAGAATGAAAGAAAAGACAAGATTTGCTGCCATCACTCTCATTAAAATAATAAATATTGGAGCCTTTTAGTGCTGTCATAACTAAAATGGCTCCAGCGATGGTAAACAACCTGCTGATTGATGTTTATTAATGTATTTAGCTCATAACAGTGTCACATTGTCAACGTAGTAGCCAATTTTCCATTAATGTATCTGCTGTTTAAATTACACGATGTCTTAAGTCCTCCAGTCTGGGATGTTTTTGTAATGTGATGTGTTTCACACCCGTTGATCATTTTTACATTTTTAGTGGACTCTCTTGATTATCTTTATTACCTCGGTGTCAGAATCGAGCGTCAGTCGCTGGCAGGTGCCTCTTTCCGTCAGTCCCTCTGGACACCCCTGGACCGTGTACTCCACAAAGCTGCTTTTCTCTGGAACGGCCTCAGAAATATACAGAAGCATCAAAATGGCAGATACCACAGATGGAAAAAAATATCTGGTCATGTCAGAGTGTCAAGCAGCTCAGAAAAGGTTTTGGCACTTTGACATTCAACCTGAGTCAAACCTGCGCTGAAGCTCTCGTGATGGTCTTCACTCCGAGCTCGGCACCGCGGAGGAACTGTCTCCTGTAGGAGGCCAGAGTGATGCGGGCGGCGTTCACGGCCTGTTGGCTCTCCACGGGCAGCAGGAGGGGGCAGGTGGGGCAGGTCTGCTGGAGCTTCTCAGGGGGGTCTGCATGGATCAGAGAAATATCTGCACTGTTGTCACTGCACACCAGGCAGAATTCAAAGTGCTTCAAATAAAACCATTAATCATCGGGCGTGCGTTTGACAAGGCTGCATCTGGTTTATTGATTTTTTTGAATTTGTATTTTCCCCCTTTTCTGTTCAGACGGTCACATTTCTGGAGAAATTGGCCAAAGGCCATTTACCTGACAACAGCACTGGAATTTAAATGAGATCAATGTAAAAAAAATAAAATTATCCATCCATCCATCCTCTAGCGCTTATCCGGGGTCGGGTCGCGGGGGCAGCAGCCTAAGAAGAGAAGCCCAGACTTCCCTCTCCCCAGCTACTTCTGGGGATCCCCCCAGATGAGCTGGAAGAAGTATGATGGATATTGAAAACTTTCCCCAGAAGAGGCAGAAAAATGGGTTTATACATCAATATGACCGCGAAAGAACGAGATCGCAGATACAAGCGGCTGAACTGAGTTTCCTCCGCAGGGTGGCCGGGCTCAGCCTTAGAGATAAGGGGAGAAGCTCGGACATCCGGGAGGGGCTCGGAGTAGAGCCGCTGCTCCTCCACATCGAGAGGAGTCAGTCGGGGTGGCTCGGGCATCTGGCTAGGATGCCTTCCGGACGCCTCCCTTTAGAGGTGTTCCAGACATGTCCCACCGGGAGGCGGCCTCGTGGCCGGCCCAGGACTAGGTGGAGAGATTACATCTCTCGCCTGGCTTGGGAGCAGCTGGGGGTTCCCCCGGAAGAGCTGATGGAAGTGGCCGGGGAGAGGGCTGTCTGGGCATCCCCCCTGAAGCTGCTGACCCCGCGACCCGGATCCGGATAAGCGGGAGAAAACGAAACGAAACGAAACGAAACATCAATATGACCCGTCTTGCCGTGAGGCTGCATCGATTCCGCCTCCATTGAGACACCGATACTGATTCATTGATTAGGTTTTAATTAATCACATGAAAGAAACGTTCTTAGAAAAAATACGGAAAAGTGGTGATGCATCCGATCCTCACACAGCTCTAGTTTTTAAGATACATTTGAATTTGCATGAATTGTTTGCTTATTTGTTTGTTCTTGATTGTAAGTCGCTGTTACCTGGAACCAGAGTGCAGTCGTAGCTGTAAAGGTAGGTGTAACCCTCTGGTGTGTACAGCAGAGTGGTGTTACAGTTGCCAGAGATTTGCTGGAATAAGTAAAATAGGAAGAACCCTTTTGATTACTTTGTTATCTCAAAGGAGCGACAAAGTAAAAAACAGCACGTGGTATCAGCCTGAACATTTCAACATGATGAAAGTCAAAAAAGTCTATATTGATCCTGTAAATCAACAGATCTTGTAAATCAATAATCTTACTCGTATATGTTATAGAAGAGTCCTCACGTGTATGGTAAAACCAGAGTCATTTTGGGGGAAGCGTATATGCGTATTGACCTACTGTTTCCATGAAAGGCCTGATTCCGCAGCGTTTCCAGGGTTTGGGGCTGCCTAAGTGACATTTGGTCTCCAGCACATCCAGGTCCAGATAGTAGACGTTTCCTGCAGGGCCCTGGCACCACACACACACACACACACACAGACACACACACACACACACACACACAAGCACGATCGATGAAGACCAGACGAAATAGACAAGACCTGATCTTAAGACCTGATCGATCCTCTGGTGGTGCTGCAGTACCTGAAGTTTAAAATCATCCGTTGTGTCCTCTAAATGACCTCTAAACTACCAGCATTCCTACGGGAAAGTTATGGCACAGCAACCTGTATTTCCTGTGCTATAAAAAGGATGTTGGGAGCCTGCAGATGTATCAGTCGGACTACATTTTCCCTGTTTCCTCACCATCATTGCACTGTGACCAGTTCACTTGATTTCTGAGTGAATATGTATGTCATTAAAAACACGTGTTCTCATCACAATGATACGAGCACTGGCCACAGATGAATCAAGGAACATTTGCTCCCTGTTTTCAGGAAATTCTCCATATTCCACATAAGCAACTCATCCTCTGACAGAGGAGTACAACGACCGCAGGCGGTTTCCTGCGCTCTGTGCGTGCTGCTGTACTGACCTGAGCGTGCAGGTGGACATTTGCAACGCGGTTGAGGGCAAACTTGTACCCATCGGGGCGATCCTCGTTGATGTAAGTCATCGCCAGGCGAGACAGCTTCCCCACCGCTTTGTCGTTACAGGGCACGGGAGCAAGTTCAATCGGAGTCAAAGACAGCTCCTCGCTGTGCACGCACCCAGTGTAACAGGACAGCATGAGCAGCAAGAACGGGCAACTTCTGTCCATGGTGGCGGAGTGGAGGGTGAAGTTTGTCCTCCCGTGTTTATGTTCAGTCTCTGCAGTGACTTTTGGAATTAAAACAAATGTTGACAGGATGATAGGGACAAAGTTTGCTTGACGTCAGAGAGGTTGGGGCAGTATTTGTGAATGGACGTTTTCCTGATTGGCTCTACTTTAAACTCGAAACTACTGAGGCAAATAGGATAAACGAGCATTTTATTTACAGTCGGTCTATTTGGATGCAAAAATTCCCCCAGCTGTTGAATTCTGAGTGCATTGGAGTGTGTTAATCCTGGACATGATATGATGCATATAAATCAGTGCATTATTCCGCACAGGGACATGCAGTTATAGTATTCTGCCGAAAGGGGGCACTGTGAGTCCAGTGTGCTACATCGAGGGAAACTGTCCATCAGAACTGGGTTAATGAATTACCTGTGGCACACCTGTAGTTTTTCTATAGCTACCTGATAGATTGGCTTTAAAGTTGCCACAGACAGAATGTTTGTTCTTTTTCTTGATGGTTTTACATATCTCAGAAACTCCTTGATGGTTGACACTAAATACACATGCGTTGCTTGTTCTCAGTGATTAATGCTAAAAATCAGCATAACTTGAATAATGTGCCTGTGCTTAAGTTACTCCACTTTTAGTCCTTTACAACCACAGACTATTCAAATAGCAAATCAAAATGTTATCAAGCATGATACCGCTGAAATCCCAGTTTGTTTGTATTTCATCTACGCGCGTGCTGCACCATCTAAGCTAGGCATTTCAGCTGATTCAAATCAGGTTCTTTTTTCCAATTGTCTGTTGAGGAATAACCATCCAAAAGGCTTTCGAGTCTCCGCCGTCAAGCTTCGTCTCGCAGCAGAGGCAGAGGAGGGTATGGAACTCACTCAGCAGAACAAATTCTGCTAATATCTGAGAGGGGGGGGAAAAAGCCAGCTTGACTGTGGTGAGCTCATACAAGAGAAACTGCTTTAGTGTTTGCCTCTGTGCACACTCGTCTGCCTACAGCCAGCGTTGCATGTGTCAGTGTTACCGGCAGCTGTGTTGCAACAGAAAGCAGAAAAAGTCTGTGGGGGAGAGATAAGAACGGCGAGGCTGCTCCAAGGACTCGCTCTACTAGCACAACGCCAAACCCAAGTTAGACAAACCTCCTTTGATGTGAGCACAGAGTAATCTCCTCTTGTACTCGGTGCAGAGAGATGCCATGCTGCAGCGATGCCCCGGCCCTGATACAATCTGGCTCCTGCCACTGGGGCCCCTGCTGCTCACTTTGTACAGTGATGGAAAAAAGAAGGAGAGCAGTGAAGAGAGGCTAATTTCAGCCCGACGCCGTTTAAACTCTCTTTCGCTGGCGTTAGTTGCTAGATTAAAAAAACAAAAAGGTTCTACTGACATTGTAGAAATGCTGTTTCAGGGGAGTTCATTAGCATTGTTTTCAGAGGAGGATTTCATTGTGACGTGGTTGAAATGCTGTTTCACACACTGTTCCACCTTGCCAAGAACACATTCCTGGAAGAGAAGATGGCAGAAATCTCCACCTGTGTCACATCACCTGCCATTCGGAGAGAAAAGAGGTGATTTCTTCACCGCATGGCACATTTAAGGAGAGAAATAAGAACGGTGACGTTTCTCCCATTCCCCCTCAAAACCATCTGGGCTTCATTTATGTCTTTACTGATTATTTTTTGCCAGATTGTGTGAACGATCAAAATACAGAAGCTCCTCTTTTACAAGTCATCCTTCATTCCCATCTCACATGCTCCCATTTGCGTGATCTTTTGTCCTTCCTCTCATCCTTGCCGTACTTTTTCTTTCAGGAGTTGCTGCTGGGATTTAATTCTTTATCTTATTGGTCACAGTCTGCACATGTAAGGCTGGCCTCAGGATGGCAAGAGAGCAGAGAGTTATATAATTCCCATTTTTAATTAGGTTTGAAACTGACCTCCACTGGCAGAGTCGCTGCAGATACACTTCCCATGGCCAGGATGTCGACGGTCAAAGCACAGAGCCCTGTGAAGGAAACTTTCACAGTTGAATTGGCATTCTCGGCAGGGGCGGTCACGGTCTGTGTCTCCCCCCCTCAGATGCAGGAAGCTTTAGAGTTCCCTCTCATGTCTGCAGTCGGAGGAGCGTGAACTGGACAGCGGGAACAGACATGCAGGCTTTACTGCGATCACAGCGCTGCTTTGATTAAATGCAGCTCATTTCTAAATGAAGCAAGGAAGGTGTGAAAACATTAAACGTTCATCGGGACAGAATTACAGGATCACCGGATCATTGTTGGTGTACATGGTGATGTGCGTTCTGTCACCGTCTTCCACCCACCTCCCTCTGTAAAACAGTTAAATTATAAAATCACCATTTAAAATGAGTCAACTTCAATTCCGAGGCTCTTTCCTGTCACTCAAAGAAAACACATACACGCATCTCATCGACTGTCGCTGACACACGTATCAGCTGGCAATTTCACATTGATATTGATTTCCAAGTTTCTTTGAATAGGTATCTAAATAGGTGTGAAGAAGAAAATGGCGGGGGGGGGGGGGGGGGGGTGGGGTGGAAACAGATTCAGCATGATGCCTCAGACGTCCTGTCAGGGAAGATTTGCGCAGTAAACAACACTTTTCGCCACGGCGCACCAGTTCAGGTCGCACAGACGGACGTTGGCCGTGAAGCCCGGCGCTGGGATGATGACGCACAGTGTGAGAGACTGGCTCAATCTCTGAGAATGATTGAAGTGCCATGTGTGCTCCTCCAAACTCCGGTCCTGATCATGGGCGGCTATCTCCTCCATTTACTTCCTCTGCCAGCACCGAGATGTGTCACAATCACCTGCTAGCCTCAAAAAAAACATCATTTGGGCAGTAACAGCTCGTCCCAACCTAGACTGGCTATTTATATATCTGCCATTAATACTCAAAAATACCCACATTTGTTTGGATGCATGTTTTTATTTGTGTTTACTTTGCAGCGGAGCTGGTTGTAATCTATGTTTCCCAGCACACCAGAGAAAAGGGTTCAGGAGAAGTTAGTGAGTCAGTGGATGACCTTGTCTAACCAACTGGGCATAAAACTCATGACAACTAAAACTTTTCCAGCTCTAAAGCCTATTTATACACTCGTATGGGTCTCTTTGATGTCGGCACTTAAAAGCACCACTAACTCGCCCCGGAGGAAGAGTCGGGCACACAGAGGATGCTCTGGATGTCTCATCCTCTGTGTGTTAGCGGGTGTGTGCGTATACAAGCAAGTGCCCACCCATACATGCGTAGGTGCGTGCGGGAGAAAGCGTGCACGCACATGTACAGTGTCTCTGTGATACAGTCTGTGATGATGAACCCACGTTTTACATTTGGTTCTGTGCTCGTCTCGTCGGCCTCCTTTTGTTTGGGTGTTTATCAGCTGCCACACGTGTGATGTTTTGCAGGACTTTTCTCCTTAAAAAGTGTGTCTGCTTCTGTTTTGGAAAGATTGCCTTTCAGTTATCCCCCACTGCCAGTTTTCCAAGTGTGATCATTTCATCTTTAGTGTGTGCTGTTTTGGAAGGCACACACACACATCCTTGTGCTTCCATCTTTATGAGGACTTTCATTGGCTAATGTGTTACCCAGTACTGTACCCTAACCCTAATCATCCCAACTAACCCCCAGACCCCATCTAAACCCGATTCTAAAAACCAAATCCTTAAAACCAGGTTTTGTCCTGTGAAGTTGTGAAAACTTCCAAAATGTCCTCACTTTGCTGGGAGAATGTAGATCCTGGTATTCACTATGTACAGTATACACACACACACACACACACACACACACACACTCACACACACATACACACACACAGTAAATAAAATCAGATCACCCAGAAGTGATTTATTTCAAATTTAATCCTTGCTGGAACACCCAGACCCTTCTACACACTCAATTTTGGTTGACAGAAGGTGGCTATTTGCTCTACAGGACACTTCATCACAATTTTCTTCTCTGTAAATGAGACCAGAGGGGTTATTTTTTCCATTCTCCTGGACAGTGATCCCTGCGTTTACTCTGCCTTCATCCATAATGTTGCTTTGCTGCATTTGGCGGTGGATATCGGCCACCCGCGAGGGCGTTCTTCAGCAACCAATCACCAACTCTTACTGGGTCTAAACACAACAATCATTTCATTTCCAGGAACGAACAAAGAAAACCGGTTAATGCTGCGGGAAGTGTGCGAGTGCAACAGGCCGACCTGCTCCTACTGTTAAAACTCAGCCAGAAATTTACATTTCTTTTGCATTAAATCACAATTTCCAACCTTTGGAGAGGTTGAAGGCTCCATGCTTATTCCTTCATAATCTGAACTGGTGTGTCTCCAGAGCCAGTATAATGTGACAGCTTCTGACGCCTCTCACGCGCTCCAACTGCTTCTCTGAGGAAATTTAAGTCGTGTCGTTTTATTTTATCTAACAGAAACTGACAATTGTCTGGTGGTCGCATGTAGATGGCTGGTTGGGGTAAAATAAATATTCAGGACCTGACACCAGTCTTGTACTCTCTGCTCTGTCTGAATATCACTATTTGCATTGCTGACGCTGACCGATATGCCTGATTGCTCTCTGTCTCTGTCTGTCTCTCTCTCTCTCTGTCTCTGTCTCTCTCTCTCTCTCTGTCTCTCTCTCCTCATCAGATCACAGTCAGGGAGTGAGGAGGTGTGAAAAGCTCATGCAGGGACAGCAACCCTAGGAAATGCCAGCCAAAGAATGAATGAGACAAGCAAAGTGTGTCAGCCTCTACCTCGCTCCCTGTGTGTGTGCGTGTGTGTGTGTGTGTGAGTAAGCGTGCACAACCTGTGTGTGAGGAGGCATTTGATGGTGCTATGCCCTTCTTTTTTTCCTGCAGTTGTCTTCACAACGATGAAAAAGTGGAACCAACTCCAGCATGTGTGTTTGAACGCCTGTATATATGTATGAGACAGACAAAACTGGGAGGAATATAAGAAGGTGCGCGAGCCAGGATTCAACATGTGTAGCTACTGCAACACTTTCATCATGGATGTGTCAACACAAGAGGAGAAATGCAGAGCTGTGACCTCTGAGAATGATATTAAGCAATAATGGCTAAGAAAAACATTCTATGCACACACTTCAGCGGCTGCTGAAAGAAGCAGCGCCGCTGCTTTATCAACCCTGAAATGGAAAGAGGTTTATGGTATTAAAAAGGAATGGCTGAGTGTTGCAAGCACGTTGGGGGAGCGGGCGAGGGTGCAATACTGCTCTGGAGGAAGAGGAGGTGGGAAAGATGGACCAACATCCAAAAAGGGTCTCTGTAATCCCAATTAACTGTCCCAGTTCCAGAGGATGAAACAGAACTTCACACAGGCACTAAACAAGATCCATGCAAGGTTCAGGGAACGTTCACAATTATTTTGCCAAATTTTCTTAGAAATAGGTTGTCCTTTTTTTTGTATGTTTTGTGTTGCATGTTTTTACATTAACATGCCATTGAAGACATCTGTTTTCTTGAGTGCTGTATCTCTTTTGAGGTTGCAGGGAGGATCCTGGAACCTATCCCAGCTGCAGATGAGTAAAGGCAGGGTAGAGCCCTCAATGAAGGGCCAGCTCTGCAGGGCCCTTTATGAGCATTTGGGGGTTCGGAACTCTTGCTCAAAGTCCTCTGAAGGTGTCCTGATATCTTCTCCTGTTACCAAAAATCAAACTTTGTCCATCCCGGGAGTTGAACCGAGAACCCTCCGCTTCTCAGCCCAGCCCCCTGCAGATTCCGCTGCCTCATTTAAGAAAGCAAACGCACTAATTTCACACCCAGATTTACCATTTGAATCCAACTCGTCTCCTTCAGACCTCCATCTTTACTAGCGTGCTAATGGACAAGGTCAAGAACAGCTAAAGGATTTACAAAAGAGCTGCAGTTTGTCGGACCATCAGACTTTGACCACATGGGGCTGCGGTGTGATTTACAGCTCCAAATGTTGTGTTCATGCGCGCATCATAATAATTAGGTGTGAGTAATGTTACTGAACTTTGTGGGCACGTCCCACCGTGGCTCTCAGTGCGACCAGTCCCTCTGCTTACACATCTGCCTGCAGCTTTGAAGTGGCAGGTGTCCCTTCGACATGCCGCACATACAAAACAAGCTGCCACAACCGCGTTGATGAATGAAAGATATGAGACACACACCTTTGTTGACGGCTAGGAAACAGTTGGGAGATCTGGGATTGTTTTTCATACAACGCTCGCCACACTCAGGTGTTTTAGTTCACTAAGACTTTAATGGTAAAAGGGAAAACCAGTCTAAAACCCATGGCTGTCAGGCATAACTTAGCTGGAGTTGCCCTCCCAGTGGCTCACACATTTCACACAAAGAGACACACACATATCAACGCGTGCAAAAGTGAGTTGAAACAAAGCCGCAGCAGAATAAGTCAGAACAACCAGAAATACCAGCGTTACTGTCGCACACTGTTTCTATCGGCATGCATTTTAATTCTGGTGCTTAAAAGTGAGGAAAAATTCTCAACGCTGAACAAATATTTCCTTTGTCTCACACACTGGGGAGGCATAACTCAGACTCACCCCCACCACGTTTATTCCCAGTTTACAACTTTATTTACCCCGAGAATAACTGCCATCAGTCACACCGCACCACACCTTGTTCTAAACAGTCTGAAGGGCTTTCAAAATTTTCTTTTAAAAAAAGGACTGATGAGAGATGTGCCGATAATTACAAGAACATCTCAACATTTTCTTTCATAAAATCCTGTAATGCTTATAATAATGATATTAGTGCAGGTCATTTCTGCATTGCAGCTAAATTGCACATTCCAAACCTCAGATTACATTTATAATATCTGCATATAGAAAATACAAATATTTAAATACAGATATGTTGATTTCAAGAGTCCATTAGAAGAAGAACAAAAATCTACTGATGTGAGAAAAGACTGTGGAAATGGAGAGTAGGTGTTGTTTATGGCTTCAGTTGTGCATTGAACGGTTTCACAGTTCTGATAGTCCGGTGCTCATAACATGTGTGTGTGTGTGTGTGTGTGTGTGTGTGTGTGTGTGTGTGTGTGTGTGTATGTGTGTAATGGTGTGTGTGTGTGTGTGGGCAGAAATGGACGGCCGACAGAGTAATTAAGAGAAATGAGCCTTTGATCTTAATGAGGTTTTGCAGCGTGCACGTGGGGATGTGCTGATGTGTGAGAGCATGTGCACGTGCACTTCAGTGGGTTCATAATTTCTCACCCAGACTGAAAAGAAGAGCAAACTCGAATTCTTTGTGCACCAGCCTGGGACTGCCTCAGTCTGTCTGTGTCACCTCTTTGAACATTTTAGAACAGATTTAGGTCCCTGAGAAAATGAAAGCTATCATTATCTTTTTTTTTCTAATTTTTTTTGCCTAATTTTCTGAGCATTTGAATGTGGAGCAGCGGCAGAAGGACATTCAGTTCATGGATGCATCTGAAAAACACAAACATCACTTCACTCCGGGGAGCCTCGAGAACATCATCACTGACGCTGTTGTCTGGGAATATCAAAGCAGCTAAACTAAGCTAAGCTAAGCTAAGCTTAGACAGTTCGAGGTCAGCATCCATCTCTGATGCACTCATTCACCTCCAGAGGAGAAGAGCCAGGACAGCTCACCCTCCTCATCAGGTCATTCGCTCTCTTCTTGTCTCTTTCTCTGACTCCTCCGCTCCAGCAGACCAATTGTCTACCCAGTCGGTCATGAACGGTCTTCCTGATCTCCGCACAATCCAGAGGACCTTGGTCTGTTACCAGACTTATCTGCTATTACTCACTCACCAATACAGTGTGCGCTAACCCCGTGGAAATCGAATTCAAATCTATTCACGGATTTAAGCCCTGTGTCGCCATCAGTGGGATCATTTGAGAAGTTGCAGAAGGTTCCAGAAGCATTATTCAAACCTGTTTATAAACCCTGTTCGTGTGAGAGATTTAGAACATGCAAGGTCACTCATTCCCACTGTATTTATCATGATGAGACAGTCAAACCATCACACGTTGGCTAATTTGTGAAAATTTCAGCCTGTAAAACACAATGAAGTATTCCATCAAAGGCAGAGATGTCACTGGGTAAATTAACACATTTTTCTCACTTTGCCAAAATTTGACCTTCTTGCGGAGCTCTGTGTTTTCTGGGATGATAGGTGATTTAATCAAACTGAAGCATTTGGTCTGGCCTGCCGCTGACATCTCCAGACTGCTTCTCATTACTGAGCTGGCATTTAGCATTTAGTCATTTTAGCATTCTACTCCTGTCTGTTGACTCAGAGCACAGTTTGTACTCAAACATGCTCCGCAACGGGACACCGACACGGGTTGATAAGTCAAGAATAATGAACGCAGAAACATATGTGGTAAATACGCCACCATTAGCTATAGCTCAGCATAAAATAAGACTGTGGGAGTCTGTAGTTCTTTAAAGCCGTAGACAACAAGTCAAGAATGTTTTTGACATTTATGTTGTAAGCACGATTTAGATTAGAGACCATTTCAAAAGAACAAATGAAATGTAATCAAACAGGATAGATAATAAAGTATTTGCTGAAAAGAAATGAGCTCATCCTTGAATGAAGTGTAATGTGGATTGAAGTCTATGATTTGTTCGGTTCGAGACGGGGCAACCTTGAAATGTATTTCACTGCGAAAAGCACGTTTCTATTGGAATAAATAATAAACCCCGTCTTCTGTTTTTTAGAGAGCTCAAATTGTGCCGCCCTGGCACAGTGTTCAACTGCATGTGCAGCGAGTCAACATGAACCAAAACTCAGTTTCCTTCGGGTAAAATCAATATTCAGTCTCATGCTTTTATTTTGGAAAAAGAAAGCCGTGAACCAAGGCTACTCCATGGCTGTGTGTGAATTAAGGCAACTAAAGAAAGAGAAAGATATTTAAACCGATATTTATTTAATATTGGTCCTTGAATGCATCACGGGGAAAGCGTGATTCACCGCCCCACCCAGAACAGAGTGGAACTCATTCTCACTTGAGAAGTTTTGCGCCTGACAGCTGACCACTTTATCTCACAACCTATTATGCTGCAGCTACATGATGTTAGAGCTGTTCATTGTCAATCCTTGCATTCTGTTCAACCTCAGAATTCAGAGCATTCAGTCTTTTTCTCAGGCATCATCATTTCCAATTCAGTGAGCTGTTACATCTGTGGATGAGGAGACGGTGCAGGGTCACCCTATATGTGCACGACTCACCTTACAGGTTTTCAAGACTATTTGACACCTTTCTGCAAGTAGAAGAAGGGCTGAATAGATAGAGTGAAATACATAATTGCACATCATTTTTAATTAAATGACACAATGAAGCAGGCTATTTCACAAGAGGACTAAAAAACCAGCAACTTCTATGGTGCCCAAGTACAAAAGTTCTAGCATTCGAATATACTGTAGCTCTTACAATGCGATAATTAATATAATAATAATATTAATGGATGGGGTGCTTAATAATATAAGGGTTAATGCAAGGTATTGGACATCAGTCACAGCAAGACCCCATTTGTTGTGTTAGATAACACTTTTCTACACCGATTTCACTCTTTAAAGCGACCAAAGCTAATGCCGCCGTCTCGTCCTTCCTTTCAGCCTCTTCTCTGCTTTCTATATGTCTTGAATTCTGGTGCAAGCTAGAATGCCAAACATTCATGTGCAGAGATTGTAACCCTTGGCCAACAAGAGGCAACATGCTGGGGTAGCAGTTAACAGTTACCCCCAAACCTTCATACATTTAAATGCTTTCTGTGGAGACTCTTCATTTCCCCGCATGTCCTTTTCCTCTATCCCTGAGGCATCTGTGTTCTGTCTGGAGGTGTTTATCATCAGGAATGTCCTTGAACCAAACTTCCTCAAACTTGGCCAATGTTTTGTGCCCGAACTAAAGTAAAAATCCTCCTACTTTAGGATTAGATGTGTGGGATGCTGGGATTTACCGAGTCATCCAGAGATGCCAGTGGGTACCTTGTGCAGTTGGATAAGTATCCCTTGGAGCACTTGGAGCTTCTGCACATAGACCCCTGTCTCACTTGATCATGTTATGGCATCAAAAAATGACTGTGAATTTAAAAACTGTATTTCTTTGAGGAGCAACACGAGGGCTTTAGCGTTAGCATCACCAAGTGAGCACAAAAGTGATGCATTTTTATCACGTCCTCAAACTTTGGTCAGCCACCTTGAAACAACTCTGTAGATGCTTGGTCTGTACAACTCCAATCTGTCCCCACTTCCAAAAACACAAAGATGCTCCTGGTGATCAGTTGTTAGCAACCCCTGCCTCTATCGGGTACAGTCATTTGCTAAAATCCATCTAAGGCTGCCTACATGCCAGCTAATGGGACTTTTCAAAGGCAACCACATGCTACCTGCACTGCACACCCTGCTGCTGCATATCGGGAGATTATCCCCTGGTGTATGGAAACCTTATCTTCACGCTGCAGTTGGGATTATTTTGCACGGTGGTTTGGAAGTAGTGGTGAAGCCGACTCGGTGATGTAATGAAAGCTCAACCCATAAGAAAATGGCCCCAAGCATTAACTGGAGCTCTATATTATTATCAAATTACTCCCCTGCACATGCAAGTTAGCTGCAATAACCCTCGGTAGACACATTCCCTTTGTATTCACAGTACGCGTGTTAGAAGGCTGGCACGCTGTATCCCTGAGCTGAAAATGCCACTGACATGGCAGCACATGAGGCACCACAGGTGACGTCCTATTAATTTCCACATCTGAGTTATTTGCCAGTCATGCAGGGTCTGGATCAACCTGCAATGAAAAAGATTACTAGTATGCCTCCAATCTAATATGCATAACATGCACAAGGGGAATTAATGTATTTATTATTTGAGTGTGTGTGTGTGTGTTTATGTGAATGTGTGTTGCGCAGAGGGATGCTTGACTCCCAATAGATGCCATTATTTTCTACTTTCAAGCCCTCATCGCAGCATGACTGCTGAGGTATTTTTATTATTCTGTCTGTGTTTTCAGTGTGTGTGTGTGCGTGTGTGTGCGTGTGTGTGTGTGTGGGTGTGTGTGTGTGTGTGTAAGAGAGAGAGACAGGGAGGCCTGTGTTTGCGTGCTCTCATGTGTGGGTGGGTGCTTCACAAAATGGTTCTCAAAAAGTTCCAGATACTTTCCGATTGGCTGAAAAACTGTAGAAGGTCTCATTTCCGACCAAAACCTGCGGAACAAAAAAGGCTGCGGTGCATCGAGTGTCACGTTGTGATGGGAGCTGGTTCGAATCCGTGCCGAAAACAATCTCTCGTTTCGCTCCGGAGCGACGTTTCGATTGAAGCCTGCGTAAAGCATGACGGTGTAGGA